>NC_077231.1:309172959-309245459 GCF_027887165.1 Monodelphis domestica
TCTCCTATACAGCAGAAGTCCTGTACTTTAAACATAATAAATGTACTTTACCAAATGTAAAAGTTCTACACTTTAAAAACAATAAATCCAGGGATATAGTAAGACAGGGTGTAGTTTGTGTATATGTGGAGAACATCAGCTAAATCTGGCCAAGCATATTTTCCATTGAACAGAACATATATATATATATATATATATATATATATATATATATATACAGAATATACAGAGAGGGGGGGAGGGAGAGAGAGAGAGAGAGAGAGAGAGAGAGAGAGAGGAGAGAGAGAGAGAGAGAGAGAGAGAGAGAGAGAGAGAGAGAGAGAGAGAGAGAGAGAGAGAGTTTTAGGATTATAGTTGAGAGCTAGCAGGAAACTTGGAAGTCATCTTGGACTTTCCAAGTATTCAGTAATTTTAAAAAAGCTTTCTCTGAACATTTCTAATGATATCTTGTTTTATAAATGGAGAATAGAAATTCATTTATAATGATAATAAATAGCACTTCTAGAAAGCTTCAAGGTTTGTAAAATATGTTGTAAATATTAATTCATTTGACCTGGGGGTATTGACTATAATTTTCTCTATTTTATAGATGAGGAAACTGAGGCTGAAAGAGGCTGTGACTTGCTCAGGATCACACAGTCAGGAAGTATCTGGGGCTGAATTTGAACTCAAATATTCTATCTACTCTGTCACAAGGCAAAATAATTAGAACTCAGAGGATCACGAGTCAAGAGATGGATGACACCTTCAAGTCCAGAAGGAGGAAACTGAGGACTCACTCTGATTGTGTCATTCCCTTTGCTCAAAATCTTTCCATGGCTCCCACCATCTAAGTGAAGTCCAATTCTCTATCCTTCATCCTCTGGTGCCTACATGTGTGCCTGCTCCATCTTCCTCTGCTCTAGAATAATTCTGCTAAAGCACATTAGTCCTCCTTCACACTCCTCTCTTGGGATATTATCTTCAGTTGTCCCCCATGTAAACATCTCCACCTGGAGAAATGCTCCCCCTTGGTCAGGTCTTGCTCATGCTGGCTCACAGCTGATCACCCAGCTAGAACCAGCATCTCCTTTCTCCTAGGGCTGATGGGCTCTCCTGGGCACGTGTCCTGCTTTATTTCACATAATGATGCGTAGGGGATGCGCCTCATCCCCCCTGAAACTAGGGGAAAAGAGCATGTCAGACCAAATTTCCCCATTCAACCTGGCATTAACAAGAGGGCTCTCGCCATTGAGGAAAGGGTCCAGGTGTGTCTGAATGTGGGCCTGGTATCTTGTGGGAGGTCAGGAGGCCAGGGAGAGGCTGTGCAGGTCAGACAGGATCTGATCTTACACTATAGAGAACTGGATTTCATGCCCCAAAGTAGAGGAGAAATTAAAAACTTGCAACCTAGAAATGAGAGGCCAACTATTTTGTTTTTAATCTCACTTAATAAACAGGAAGCATTTCCTTTATTCTATGAAGCTCTTTCCTAACCCTCATATTGTGCTAGCAGCACTGTATGTCATGCCAACCCAGGCTCCAGGGACCACACCACAGCACTGGTGTTACAATGACTAAACATCATTTCCTTTCCTTAGAACGAAACAAAAATTAACAAATTATTTGGGGGAAGTGCGTTCGTTTCAGATGTTCTGTTCTCTGCTGAGAATAAATCAAAACCAAACCATGGGTGAGAATTCATACTTGGCTTCTCTATAAGACAAAAAGGAGACTTGGAGGGGAGATAAAGTGATGTAGTGGGTAAAAAAAAAGAATTCAAGGACCTTGGGACTCACGAAGTCTTGGAGGCATGAGTTCACACAATCCCAGATGTTAGAGCCAGAAGGGACTTCAGAAGTCATTTAGCTGTGTCCCTTCATTTTACAGATGATGAAACCAAGACCCAGAGAGATGACTTGCCCAAGGTCATACAATTAGTAAGTGTCAGAATAGGGATTTGAACCAGGGGCAGAGCTGTTTCCAAATCCAATGTGCTTTCCACTGTGGCACATTATTTTTTTAAATCTACTACCCTTTTTTCCTTGAATAGTCTATTCACTAAGCTATAGCCATCTTGGGTGTCCTTCTTTTAAGAATCTAGCAAAAACGATTCAAATCCGTAAAATAATTTAGGTGATGCTGAGAAGAAAAAGCATTTTTAAATTCTGACTATATTTGTGACATTGCATCCATCCCTACATGCTCTCCTCCCCTTCTAAGCACCTCTCCTGAAGAGATTAATTTAAGACTCAAGATCATTTACAATTTACAGACTTATACTGTACAGTTTGAACTCAGAGATATAAAGAATATTGCCAGTAGGGACACCAAGATGGCTCAGTGGATTGAGAGCCAGACCTAAAGACTGGCAGTTCTGAGTTCAAATCTGGCCTCAGATACTTTCTAGATGTGTGACTCTAGACAAGTCACTTAACCCCCATTTCCTAGCCCTTACTATTCTGCCTTGGAACCAATACATAGTATTTTAAGACAGAAGGTAAGGGTTTAAAAAAAAAGAATGTGGATGGCAATTCATGCCTCAGATTTCACTAGAAAGGAGTCTCTACCTCTCATATGTTCTACTCTGGCCTTAGAGGCCACCTCAGATTCCAAAAGTCCTTCCTTGATATCGCCAGGAGCTTCTTCATCCACAATTTCACATTATTTACCAGAATCAATAACCATTTACAGTAATGACTGTTGTTGTTCAGTTGTTTTCAGCCATTTCCTACTCTTCATGACTCCATTTGAGGTTTTCTTGGTAAAGATACTGGAATGGTTGGCCATTTCCTTCTCCAGCTCATTTTACAGATGAGGAAATGGAGACAAACAAGGTTAAGTGACTTGCCCAGAGTCACACAACTACTTAGTGTCTGAAGCCAGATTTGAACTCATAAAGATGAGTCTTCCTGACTCTGAGCCTAGTGCTCTATCCATTGTGCCACCTAACTGTTCCATAATGAGTGTTAGACCACTGAAAATCCTTCTGCTGAGTTCAATCCCATAGTCCTCAGAAACTTTCATAGACCATTTTGGCTTTTTAATCATTTCTTTCCATTTTTCCCCTCGAAAACAAAGTCAGTTTTTATATAGTTTGACATTATATTGTTCACAGAGCTATAACTAGGATGAGGCAACTTGAGTTTTGGCCCAGAGCACCAAAATTGAAAGAAGCGTGGACAGCTCTTTCAGGGCTTCAGAGGTAGAGGAACTGAACTTGGCACTTAATTAGCAAGAATTCATTAAAATAGGTAGTTCTAGGAAGTTATTCCCCATAGTGGCTACACCCTAGTCACTCTTCCCCTTGTTTCTACCATGTTTCACACTGCTTGCCCTAACCACAAAAATGTCGCTATAGACCTTGATGACTAATCAGTCAGGGAGCATGGATTAAGTGCCTAATATGGGTCAGACACAATGCTAGCTCGTGAGGCTATGGCAGAGACAAAAATCAAATAGTTCCTGCCTTCATTCAGTTTTTCTGGGGTTTAGTCTTTTTCTCTGTAAATCAACAGCTTCACAGGCACTTATTCAGGATGTTTTCTGTGTCAGCCACACTAAGAGCTAGGAATACCAAGAGAAACACAAAGGACGACAACCCCTGCCTTTAAGGAGTTTACATTCTAAAGGGCGAAATAACTTATAAAAGTAAGCTGGGAAATGATTGGTAGATGAAGAGGAAGGAGAAAAACATACCAGGGGGAGGAAGAAGCCACAGTGGCAGAAGGATCTTCCAGGTTAGGAAGGCCACTGAGGCATGATGGCAAAGTCTAAGCAATCAGAAGCAGAGCCAAAGGCTAGCATGTACCCTTCCTCCAAATGGAGGTTCTGGGGAGAACTCACCAAGAACAGGAGGGGGTCACAAGGGCACAGGGTTCTTCCAGGATAAAAAGGCGAAAGAAATAAAGAGGTTGAATGAGACCTCAAAGGAACTTTCCATTTCTAAATTTACAGTCCTAATAATACTAGTTATATCCACACTTTCACAGTTAAGTACCTGTAGGACTCTTATTTAATTTGTATGGGCCTCAGTTTCCTCATTTGTAAAATGAAGGAGTTGTACTAGACCTCCAAGGACCTTTCCATCTCTAGATCAATGATCAGACTATGGTCTTAAGGACACCAAGGATGACTTCTCTTTTACTGCTAATTAGCTGTGTGACTCTGGGCAAGCCATTTGGGTTCTCTGGGCTTGTTTCCCTCTAAATATATTAAGAGGTTTAAAATCAATGGTGCCTTCTCACTCTATGATGTAAACTTTCCCAACATTATTTGCATTTTGGAAACAGAAAAGTGTAACAGTAAAGTGGGAAGAGGGGGAAGAGGGGAGATATCCAATATGGAAATGTCCTTTGAGACAATGCCATTAGTACCTAGGTAGGACACCCTGGGGTGGGGTAGAGGTAGGTTACTGTGAGATGAGAAGGACCTTAGACATCAATGAGGAAAATCCTTTCATTTTACATTTAGGCAAACTGAGGCCCAGAGAGGGAACAGTCACACAAACAAAATTATGCAGTCAGAATTAAATCTATTTTATCAGACTCCAGTCCCAGTGTTCTTCCCTCTACACTACCTGGAATTCCTATCCTGAACTGGTAAACCCAGAGATTTCCAAGAAGCTCCAAGTTTGTCCACCATGGTCACAGGACTTCTGTGATGGGTGATCTCTCAGTGTCTGGGAATGGCTGGGTCTTTTGGAAGTAGAAAGGGAAAAGGTCCAGAGCTTAGACTCTGAGGTAGGATACTTTACACATCCATTAAAATCCATCCTTTTACTGCCCTGAGTGTGGGCCATTCTGTTACCTCAGACACAAAGCTCTATGTCCCTGTGCACATCGCAAGAGAAAACCGAGAGGAAAATAACAAGTTCCAGCCCCTCCTCAGAGGGAGAGGTGTTTAAACAGCAGAAATTTGCCATATCAGAGAATATCAGCACTGGGATAGACCTTAGAATTTAGAACAGAGAAGTGTCAGAGCTGGGAGGAATCTTAGAGATCATTTAACTAACTGTATTTCAATATAATTAGTTTCTCTGGTAATCCTGTGTGTTTTATTTTACACATTTAAAAGCATTATTATGAGAAGAGGTCCACAGGCTTCACCAAACTACCTAAGAGGTCCTTGACATTAAAAAGGTTAAGCTTCTAGAATCTAACTCTTTCATTTTACAGATCAGGAAACCCAAAGAGGAAGAAGGATTTGTCCAGGGTCGTACAACTAGTAAGAGCCAGGATTCCAGACTTGGAGTAAATGACCTCAGCAAGCTAGTGTTCGATAAACTCAAAGATCCTAACTTTTGGAACAAGAACCCACTATATGACAAAAACTGCTGAGAAATTGGAAAACAGTATGGGAGAGATTAGGTTTAGAGCAACACCTCACACTCTATACCAAGATTAACTCAGAGTGGATAAATGGCTTAAATATAAAGAGGGAAATCATAAATAAATTGGGTGAACATAGATTAGGATACCTGTCAGATCTGTGGGAAAGGAAGGAATTTAAGACCAAGCAAGAGATAGAGAACATTGCAGAATGTAAAATGAATGACTTTGATTATATCAAATTAAAAAGCTTTTGTACAAACAAAACCAATGCAACCAAAATTAGAAGGAAAGCAACAAACTGGGAAATGTTTTTATAATAAAACTCTCTGACAAAGGTTTAATTTCCCAAATATATAAGGAACTAAGTCAAATATACAAAAAATCAAGCCAGTCCCCAATCAACAAATGGTCAAAAGTCATGAATAGGCAGTTTTCACAAGATGAAATAAACACTATCAATAAGAACATGAAAAAGTGTTCTAAATCCTGATTAGAGGAATGCAAATTAAAACAATTCTGAGGTACAACCTCATACCTAGCAGATTGGCCAATATGACAGCAAAGGAAAGTGATAGATGTTATAGGGGATGAGGTAAAACTGGGACACTAATACACTGCTGGTGGAGTTGTGAATTGGTCCATCCATTCTGGAGGGAAATTTGGAACTATGCACAAAGAGCTTTAAATGAATGCCTACCCTTTGATCCAGTCATACCATTGCTGGGTTTGTACCCCAAAGAGATAATAAGGAAAAGACTTGTACAAAAATATTCATAGCTGTGCTCCTTGTGGTGGCAAAAAAAATGGAAAATGAGGGACTGTCCTTTAATTAGGGAATGGCTGAACAAATTATGTTATCTGTTGGTGATGGAATATTATTGTGCTGAAAGTAATAATGAACTGGAGGAACTCCATGTGAATTGGAACGACCTCCAGGAATTGATGCAGAGAGAAAGGAGTAAAATCAGAAGAACTTGTACACAGACACTGATACATTATGGCACAATCAAATGTAATGGACTTCTCTGGTAGCAATGCAATGACCCAGGACAATCCAGAGGAGAAAGAATACCATCCACATCCAGAGAAAGACCTGTGGAACCAGAAATGCATTAGAAAAATATATGATTAACCCACATAGTGTGATAGGGATATGATTAGGGTTTTGATGTTAAAGGATCACTCTATTGCAAATATGAATAACATGGAAATAGGTTTTGAAAAATGATACATGTATAACCAAGTGGAACTACTTATTGGTTTTGGGAGGGGAAAAGAGAAAGAAAGGGGAGGGGGGATCATGAATCAAGCAACCATGGGAAAATATTCTAAATTAAAATTTTTTTAAACTGCTGGGGAAATTTGAAAATAGTATGGAAAAAATTAGGTTTAGATCAACATCTAAATTCAAGATTTTTTCAAGATAAATTCAAAATGGGTAAATGACTTAAATATAAAGAAGAAAATTATAAGTAAATTGGGTGAACATAGAATAGTATACCTGTCAGATCTATGGGAAAGAAAAGAATTTAAGACCAAGCAAGAGATGGAGAATATTACAAAATGTAAAAATGAATAATTTTGATTATCTAAAATTAAAAAGTTTTGTACAAACAAAACCAATGAACCAAAATTAGAAGAGAAGCAACAAACTCTGTGTGTGTGTGGGGGGGGTAACAAAAATTTCTGACAAAGATCTAATTTCTCAAATTTACAAGGAACTAAGTCAAATGAACAAGAAGTCAAACCATTCCCCAATTGGCAAATGGTCAAGGTACATGAATAAATGGTTTTCAGATGAAGAAATCAAAACTCTCAACAATCATATGAAAAGGTATTCTAAATCTCTCCTGATTAGAGAAATGCAAATCAAAACAACTCTGGGGTACCACCTCACATCCACAAGCCAATATGACTGGAAAATAATAAATGTTGGAGGAAATGTGGCAAAATTGAAACACTAATACACTGCTGGTGGAGTGTTGAATTGATCCACACATTCTGGAAGGCACTTTGGAATTATGCCCAAAGGGCTTTAAAAGAATACATGCCCTTTGATCTACTACTAGGTTTGTGCCCTGAAGAGATAATAAAAAGGGTTGTACAAAAATATTTATAGCTGTGCTCTTTGTGGTGGCCAAAAATTGGAAAATGAGGGGATGCCCTTCAATTAGGGAATGGCTGAACAAATTGTGGTATATGTTGGTGATGGAATACTATTGTGCTCTAAGGAATGGTGAACTGGAAAGACCTCCATGAACTGATGCAGAGTGAAAGGAGCAGAACCAGGAGAATATTGTAGACAGAAAGTGAAACATTATAGAACAAATGATCAAATGTAATTGACTTTGTTACTAATAGCAATGCAGTGATCCAGGACAACCCTGAGGGACTTATGAGAAAGGAAGCTATCCATATTGAGAGAAAGAACTGTGGGAGTAGAAACACAGAAGAAAAACATATGATTTATCACTTGTTTATATGGATATAGGATGTGGGGGTTGGTTTTTTAACCTATTTAACTCTATTATTTTATTTTTTTAACCTATTTAACTCTATTACAAAAATGAATAATATGAAAATAGGTATTGAGTGATAATACATGTATAACCCAGTGGAAATGCTTGTTGGTTCTGGGAGGGGAGAGAGAAAAGAGGAGAGGGGAAACGCAAATCATATAACCATGGAAAAATACTTTAAATTTTAAAAAAAAATTTTAAATAAAAATAAAAAACTATAAACTGCAAGCAAAACAGACATAGGTGCAATAGTAAAAATAAACGCTTTAAATAATGTGAATACTTAATATTTATTCTAAGCAGAAGCTAAAGATTTTTAAATAAATTTTAATTTTAAAAAAGCATATGATTTATCATGTGTTTATATGGGTGTGTGGTTTGGGGTTTTGGTTTTAAAAGATGACTATTACAAAAATGAATAATATGGAAATAGGTATCAGGTGATAACACATGTATAACTCAGTGCAATTGCTTGTCAGCTATGGGAAGGGGAACAGAAGAGGGGAGGGCGACAACATGAATCATGTAACCATGGAAAATTATTTTAAGGTTAAAAAAAATGAGGAGTCAGGATTCCATCCCACTTGTTCTGACTCCAAGGCCAGAGCTCTTTTCATCGTCTCTCACTTCCTCTCCTGGTCATAGGCTGCCATGTTTGGATCACGGATCCCACTCTAAGCATTCTGTGCTTTTATTCATTTAAGTTCTCTAGTTCATTCCAAGGGAGCCATGAGCATCCCATAGGCTACTTCCACCCAAAGTGTATAAACTTGTGATTTTCTGAAATGTCACTCGAAAGAGTTGGGTTCCAGGGAAATAGCCTAATTGAAAGGTTCACTTGAGATGTATGAAGGAGCTCGTTCAGTCATCAACTATAAAACTAGGTGGGGATCAACATGAGAAGGAAAGTCTCTGCTCTTCAATCACATGTTGGCAGATCACCCTGAAAAGTCGCCTGTTGTTCCGCTGAGTTAAAAACAAGCTAAGATACTGGTATTCAGAGTCCTCTGCCTTTATGCCTCCACAGTAAGAAGAAATTATGTTGCCTACACTAGATGAACAAAAGAGAAGTCCCTTCATCTTGGCTGATTTTCTGTTAATTTTCTATGTTACCTCTTTTTAAAACAAGAACAGATAACTTCCTCTCATTGATGTAGATTTGAATCTGAAGGAGACAACTCTTTGGGGTTTCATTTTTAATTGAAAAGGACCAGATCTTCTAAGGACACATGTAATACCCAGTGGAATTGCGCATCAGCAACGGGAAGGGCAGGGAGAGGGGAGGGAGGAATAGAAAATGATTTTTGTAACCAAGGAATAATATTTGAAATTGACCAAATAAAAGAAAAAAAAAGAAAAGAACCAGATCTTCTGTGCCTCAGTGAGCTCTGTGGGTTCACAGGCTCACCATCTAATGCCAGCTAGTCTGGTTTAAACCAAATCCAAGTTGCACAAAATGATGAGAAGCTTGTCCAAGAGCTCATTTGACTTCAACTTTGTACCTGAGCTCACCTCTCAACAGTTCAAAGATCTTCAACCATTCGCTAAATCATGAAAGTTAAATTAAACCAAGTCTAATTTAGAAATATTCAACCAGAGATTATGAGTCTGCAGTCTTAGCGGCAGCCTAAAACTAGAGTCCATGTCAATATTGCAGCTGTGCTGGGATCCGTTTGAAGAAAAATATTGCTTTTCTATCATCTCCATTTCCCACTAATACTCCCTCCCTGAGAGCCATCCTTTAAAATAAAGGATAAAAAAGGAGGAAGAAAGTAAAAAAGTTCATAAAACTAAAAACAGTTTCATAAAACTAACATTTCAAAAACAAAAAAACAAAAAAAAACAAAGCCTGGCATTATTGTGCGATGAAATCCTTTCTTTTAAGGAAATTGGAATATGGAATTTCAAGCATAATATAAATAACCTTCTCTTCCTATGACATGATTTTGAGTGTTTGAAGGGCAGTCATTTGGAAGAAGAGTTGCACTCCCTCTGCTTGGCCCTTGGCGGCCAGAACAGACACTGGAGGTAGAAGGTTCAATAATTGGGATGTGATGCATGGAGAAGGCTTCCTGTCGATCAGAACTGTCCCAAAGTAGAAGGAGATGCCTCAAGAAGCAGTCAGTCCAGCCTCATTAGAGGACTCCACCCAAGAGCCAGATGATCACTTGTCAGTGATGCTACTACACAGGCAGCTCCCACTCCAGATTAGACATCAAGTTCTTTTCTAGCTTTCTATGGAGGACCTACTATGTGCGTGCCATGCATGGACTAGATACTGCCATCATTTCTCCCCACAAATGCACTGAGCAATGGTGGCCGCTTCCAAAGCCTGTTTCTTCTCAATTAGAAAGAAAACCATATTCCAGTGACACAAGCTGTCTGCTGTGCAACAGTTAGGACTTATTCACGCAGTAAAAGAGGTTGCCTTGGGGGATGGAGGAGTGGAGCAAGGCTGGGAAATATGGTGGTGTCATGTCAGTGGAGGGGCAGAAGTTTGGCAGAGTGGAGCTCGGATTGCTCTTGGAGAAAATGAGGCCAGGGGGCATCATTACAGGGACAATAGTGCACTCCTCACAAAAATCTGGACCCCATTTGTGCTCGTAAACAATCGTTCAGCCCTTTGGACCATTTTCCTAAGGTCACTTCCTGGGGCTATTCCTTAAATTCGACTGGCTCAGCTCCATCTGTTCATCTGGAATGGTTTTCCAGAAGATGGTCAGAGGGAAGCTCTCTGGGAACAAACAGAGTACCCCCTCCCTGCACCCCCCTCAAAAAAAATGAAGGAAAAATAAAACGTGTAACAAGTTTCTGCTCTGTTGCAAAACTCAGCCAAAGAAAGGACAGGGAAAGAGATGCTTTCAAGGACACATTTCCTGAGCTAATTAAAAATTTCCCATCTTGGATAGGAACATGGGAAGACCGGCAATGATTTTTATGTGATTCTAGACAAAACTGGCCTGACAAAAGTATTTCCCCAGGAAATGTGATTGTTAGGAAAGTTGTGTGCCCAAGTGACAAAACAGAACACAGTCTACAAAGTCAAAAGATCCAGCTCAACTCCTGCCTCTGGCACTGACTACTTTTATGACCCTAGACAAGTCTTTTCCCCCTGGGCCTCAGTTTCCTCATCTTGAAACAAAGGGAGTTGAACTAGGTCACCTCTCTCCCTTTGAGGTCCTTTTCAATTCTACATCTATGATCTTCCTTCAATTCTTAAAGTTTTTTGTAGAAAAAAAAAAGTTAGTCCCCAAACTGTTGCCTCCTGTAAGATGAAAAACAAACCCTGATGAGTTAGAGAAATCAAAGAAGAGTGAGGATGTGTGAAAGAAGGCCCTCCCGGGAATCCTGCTGACCACCTCAACTCTGTTTGGGAAACTAAAGTCTTCCTTTCTCTAATGGCTAGACTTTCACTAGACAGACTGGGAAATACTATCCTAACTTCCAAAAGGGAGGTAGGGTACGAACTTGGTTGCAGTGTGAGTTCCAGGAGAGCTATCATGGAACAGATAGCAATTCTTCATCAATAGGCTAACTGGGGGGGAGTTTTCAAAGATAAGAACAATTTCGTTTGGACCCAAAGGTCTGGGGAATGCCGCAAATGGCCAATACCAAACCATGGGATGATGAGTGATCGCTGCGATTGTGTAGCACACCTAAGGGGTCAAAGAGGAGGCAAAATGGGAAAAGTAAGAAGTAAAGCATTCCATGAAATGCTGATGGGCTCCATGGCCAGTTGCAGAAGTTTCCAAAGCCCTGGAGCCATTTTGGAGTAGAATAATAGTCCTGTGCCCCACTCAGACCATCCTAATATCAGTTTCTCTGTCTGGAAGTTATCAGCTTGTCAAATATGGGGGTTAACATCTCCCTAGATCTCAATGGGGAGTTACTATGGCAACTGGATGGAAAATGTTAGTCAAGTGAATTTACATCCAAATGAGCTAAAACCACCCATTCTCCGGCTTCCTGTACAGCAATAGGAATGAGGAAAAACACACGTGGTAAAGAGAGAGTTGCTCCCAGGTATAAAATCTGGGGACCACGTGGAACGCAGGAGTCAAGGAGATGACAGTCCCGGATACACGGAGGAGCCAGCAAAGTCAGCCTAACTGGCCCAGAGTTCTATGAAGCACCCACTGGGCATGAAATAAACACTTGTTGGTTTCAATCGATTTTATCCACACTTTTTCAAAGCCTTATATAACCAACAAAATGAGGGGGGAGGGGAAGGGGGGTTAAGTCGAAAGTGTAGAGAAACCAAGAAACCCCTAGTTTCCTAATCCATGTGGTTGCCCAGGGCACAGTGATCATGACTGTCCCGGGGTCAGAGAGCCAATGTATATCAAAGACAAGGCTGAAATTGAGCCCATTATCCACTAGGCAATGCTGTCTCTCCAAAAAGGAGAGACCTGAAAAATGATGTATCTTATTGGAGCTTTGGCTTAGGCATATAAGTTGGAGATGGATGTTGTTTAAATTCAATTGCTCAATTATTCTATAGTTAGCCGTTTAGCTAATATCACATTGTAGGAGATCACTTTCATAAACAAAAAAAAAAAAGAGGATCTTTCCAAATACCATGTAAGAAACTGCTTTAAATGTGTTTTAGGGGAGGAAAATTTTCCCCACATTTCCTATGAATCCTTTTTTGTTGTTGTTGTTGTTGTTAAACATAAGCTCTATGAGGGCAGGAGCCACATCTTTTACAATGTGTAAGGATAATTTTAGGGTTGTGATCCAATCTAAATTATTTTTGGTTGCCAGGGAATATCCCAAATAAAATGCCCAAGTCAGTTTTTTTTTAAATTTATGGTAGCTTAATTAATATAGAAGGAAGGAATTAAGGAGAAGGGAGAGGGAAAAGGTATAGTATTTCTCCCGCCTGGCCTGTGCCAAGGGGAGTTCAAAGTCCTCTGCCATGAGGTCCCTGAAGAAGATTAGTGGCTTTCTAAGAGGATAGTGTTTGGAAAGTAAAGGAGAAAGAATCAGCCTAAACTCCGATAGAGCTCAATAAGATGCCTCACAAAAGTAGGCTACTCAGCTTCCTCCAGCTTCTCTCCAGCCAGAGAGAGGAAGTGATGTGAAATATATAGACAGTTTTTATATCACTTTCCTGCATCTTACATGTACCAATGGTAGCTTAAGCTTGACTTAGGACAGCCCAGGGGTCTGTCAGTTGTTTCTAATTTGTCATTTGCTAGCACATGTCTATCATAGGCCATCCTCCTAAATACTTAATCCTTAAGTATGGGTGTAAACATTCCTGTTTTGTTAGACTAAGTGGAGTGGAGTAATCTAAAGTTCACACATGTATGTAATCACTAATACAGAGGTATAAGCATATGGGCACTTAAACAAAAGGAGATACCCTAGGACTAATGTTCCTCCAGATTATCAGCATGTGGCCCAAATCTCCACATCTATGAGTGAACTTGTGACAAGTCTCCATTTAGAGAACCCTTGAAGATGAGCAGAGCCCATTATGAGGTTGGGTTCTAGACTATTTCTTTTTTTGTCCGTCTTTCCATAGTGAGAAGCTAAAAAGTGATCAATAAATGTCAAAAGAACAGCAGTGAGTCCTAGGGCACTTGTCCCTTCCTGTTGTATATGGAACTATGGGTATCTAGTTTAGTATTGGGGAAACTTGACCTCTAATTAGGGGGATTAGGTGCCCCATGTTCATTGGATTATTAACGAACCCCACTTGGCATCCCAAGGATCCCTATAGTACTGGTTATGACTCACAAGTCTAAGAAGATACCCAAAGAATCAGGTTAAACGGGCACCCATCCTACAAACGTGGGAAAAGTAATTTATTACTATAAAAGAAAAAATACTAAGCACAAAAAGTCATAGTATGCATTAACAAAATGATTAGAATAAAATTCAGTAACTAAACTTGTAACTATGGGCTATAGTTGGTTGGGAGGCTAATATTTAAGTTTTACCAGAGAATAAAGCAGTTTTATAATACTGATAATTTATGTTTTACCAGGTTGGGCACCGTCTCCTCAAACAACTAAGCTTGGGTTCTTTTCAGTGACTGATTTCTCCACAGAAGAGTCACTTTGGGTAGACCACTGCTGCTTTGGGGGACACTGATTCCCAAGACATTCTCATCTTCCTGGGGCTCTCAAGGCTCTTGGCCAATCCTAAATACCTCCACCATCACTCACCTAAGATCTGGCAAACCAATGAGAAAGGACAGAAGCAGCCAAAACCCCCAATGTAAGCCCCTCTGGGTGAATCTACGGTGCCATCCCCCTCTTCTCTTTGGACCCACATGATGTCCCCTGGAGACATGAAATTAAGAGGATCCAAATAGAAGCTCTTTTTTTTTAATTCCGCTGAAACATCAGCTCTTCTGGGTCATGGCCAGTTTAGGAGGTCTGTTATTTCCAGTTGCAAGCCCCTAGACCTTTAGGATTGGCCAAGAGCTTTGATCAATTAAAATTAGACTCAAAAAATCTGTCCATGCTCCAAAGGATGGTCCTGGTAGACTCTTTGCCTGGTGTGTGGCTCACATATACTGAATAAAGAAATGATGGCCACAAATTAAGATTTACAGCAACAGAGGAAGGTGCTGTGCTGAAGGTCACAGATCCTTCAAAACAGAACTGGGGTTCAAGCACATGTCTTTTCTCTAGGTCTGAGATCACCTAGCCCAGAGCTTTCAACACCCCCTGGCAGACCCAACACTTCTGAGTTGGCCAAACCAAATTAGAATGTCAGTACCAGGTATTTAACAAAACAAATAAAAACATAATAAAGCATATTATTATTGTAGTTCAATAAGTTTCACTTGTGTTGGGCTCTTCATGGCTCCATTTGGGAAGATAATAACCCTTCTTCTGCTTATTCTACAGATGAGGAAACTGAGGCACACAGGGTTAAGTGACTTACCCAGAGTCCTACAGCTAGTGTGTGAGGCAGGATTTGAATATAGATAATGTTCATTTGTGGTTTTCTGAATAAATATGTATCTGACCATGTGAAATTTGAGTCCACTGAACTCATCTTTCCCTTCCACTTTTTTTGAAACCTTTACCTTCCCTCTTAGAATGGATAATGAGTATTGCTTCCAAGTCAGAAGAGTAGAAAGGGCTAGGCAAAGGGAGTTAAGTGACTTGCCCAGGGTCACACAGTTCCAAAGTATCTGAGGCCAGATCAGAATACAAGACCTCCTGTTTCTAGGTACAGCTCTCAATCCATTGAGCCACCCAGTTGCCCTCAGCTATCTTTCATTTTAAAGATGACCAAGGCTCTGAGGGGTAGTGACTTATTCCAAGTTGCCCAAGTAATAAATGACAAAGCCAAGATCTGAACCCAGATCCTCTGACTCCAGAACCAGGGCTCTCTCCACTATACCCTGCTACCAGGTTTTCTATTCTAGGGGAATCTCGCTTTCTCTTTTATTGAAGAGCAGGAATGGAGCTGAGATTACCTATTAAAAACATTCTTCTCAGGCCAGGACCTGAGTTCATTTCCTAACTCTAATGATGATGGCGTGAGAAAATCACTAAACCTCCCTGTGCCTCAGTCGTCTCCCCTGTATAATGGGGTCTTGGACAACAATGGCCTTCTATCTGTAGCCCTACCAGGTTGGACCAAGTCAGAAGACCTGAGTTTGAATCCTGATCCGATGTCTACAGGACTGAAGCATCTCTCTTCTCCGGCCTCATCGCAGATGGCTGGCAGAGATCGATGGTGAACGAACCTGAGCAACACCTCTACAGCCCGTGCCAAGGCTCTGCAGGCTCCAAAAAGGAAAGGAGAGGAGTTTTCAGTTGGGTAAGAGCTAAATCGTGCATCCAAAAGGCTGAACGAATCACCATCAAGGAATCATTGCTTTGGGGGGCTTGGGGGGGGCCTGTTGGTGGGGACCCAACTTGCCAAAGAGTGACTTCATCCGAGATGCTGGCCTTGGGATGTCTAACAGCTGACATGAGCTGCATGTTTCTTAAAGCCCATTTCCTACTTTAAAAAGCAGCAAAACCAGCATATGAATCCTCCAGCTGCACAGTCAATATTTTCACATTCTTGGAAGTTATTTATTGCACATGTTCATTCATGCACTTTGTTCAGAAATCAATCAGTAGTCAGGAGAAGGTCGTGGTGGATAGAATTCCAACCTAGATCCTAGAAGACCCAGGTCCAAATCCTGACTGCCCCTCATCTGTGTGACCCTGAGCAAGTCTTTTCCCTTCTTGGGTCCAGTGTCTTCATCTGTAAAATGGAAATAATAATATTTACTTATTAATAATAATAATAATAGTGTTGTTGTTGGAAAGAATCGATGAAAGTGCCCATTACATGCTTTGCAGGGCAGTTAGGTGGCACCATGATGCATATGGTGCTGAACCTGGAGTCAACTCAGCATCCTGAGTTCAAATCCAGCCACTTACTAAATAGGTGATCCTGGGCAAGTCACTTAACCCTGTTGGCCTCAGTTTCCTTATCTGTAAAATGAGCTGGAGAAGGCAAACCACTCTAGTATTTTGCCAAGAACACCCTAAATGGGGTCACGAAGAGTCAGACACAACGGAAAATAACTGAACACTAACAAATAATGATACATGCCCCACAAATGGCATCCCTAATGAGGTGCCAACATGCCAATTTGATGAGGACTGGACTTGTGATTTGATTAGTAGAGGGGACTCCCAGGTGAGGAATCTCTCTCTACTAATGCCCTTGGCACCAAGCAGTTAAGGAACTTGCCCAAGGTCGCAATTTGTGTCAAAGGCAACACTGGAACCCAGGACTTCCTGATACTGAAGCCAGCTCACTACCCACGACTCCATCCTCACCCATCATCCCTTCTTTCTGGTTGGCATTTATGGAGCCCCTCCAAGTTTACAAATGATATTCATTCATCACAACCAGCCTGTGAGGCAAGTCCTGCTCTTGACAGATAAGTCAAGTCTAGCCCTCCCAGAATCCCCAGAACTGGAGAAGACCAACTCATCCTCCTACACAGCCCCCAGGGCGTGATCCTCCAGCCTCCCCTGGGGAAGGGTCTCTCCCCTCCCAGCTGCACCCACTTCACTGTGGGGCAGTTCTATGATGAGGAGGTTTTGAACCTCCCTTCTAGCTTACAGTGGATCATCCTCTCCCTGCCAGTTCTGCCCTCTGGGGACAAGCAAGAGTAATATCTGGTCCATCAGAAGACAGCCTTCAAGGTGTTTAGGTCCAATCCCTCATTTTACAGCTGAGGAAACAGATCCAGAAAGAGGACGTGATTTGTTGGGGGTGGCACAAGGGATAAATACATGATTGGGATTTCGTTAAATAATTTTTTTGTCTTAGAATCGATACTAAGGATTGATTCCATGGAAGAAGGGTGGTAAAGGGCTAGGCAAAGGAGCTTAAGTGACTTGCCCAGGGTCATACAGCGAGGCAGTATCTGAGGTCAGATTTGAACCCAGAACTTCCCATCTCTAGTCCTGGTTCTCAGTCCACTGAACCCCTTAGCTGCCCCCTTCCTATCTATTTCTAAACAGAGGGAAGAACAATGGACCACCATTTGCAGACAAGGAGAGAAATCCACATTTCAGGAGGTTTGGGGTAGCAGAGAGAAGAAAAGTGAGCAGATGTACAGTTGACTGGCCCCAGATTTTAATTAAAACCCATCTTTTTTTGGTCAAAACATTAGGAATATGGCAGCCAAGCCAAGGAAAGAGAGAACTAGATGCGCACCCACATGCTCTGTCAAACACAAACACACACGTCTCTCCAGTCTGTTCCTTCCTACGATGGTGGCGCCCCAGGATGTGGCTGCTGAATGGATCTCTTCTGTATTTCTCTTGGCACAATAGCTGTAGTTAATGTAATAGTCGGATTTTTAATTCCGTTTACGGCCCAACCATCTGTATTTGTTTGGAGTTTTTACCTCTTCAGAGGAAGAATGTGGACCTGATTGTAGCCCCGGAAATCCTCAGCGTCACAAGCAAACGTATCGTCAGCATCATGGCGGGGTCTGGTACAAAAGCGTGAGGATGGAAGGGAGCAGCCGCCAGAGCATCACGCAGAGGGCTGGCCTGGAAGCCAGAAGGACCCGGATTCAGCTCCCACCGATACATGCTGGCGACCCTTCAGGGTTCTGGGCAACCCCCTAAGAGGAGGAGGTGCCGGGCTGCAGCAGGCGAGGGAAGCGCCTCTGTTAGCATCCTCGCAGGTCCAGGCCTTAACGCTGACGTGTGGACTAGAGGAAGACTATTCGGGGTCCGTATCTTGGCATCATCCCTTTCAGATGTTCTCCGATTTATCCTCTGCCATACCAGAATGAGTTACCTTCTCCGTTTGACTGGGAGCTCCCTGAGGCCAAGGACACTGGGGTTTGCCTGCACATATTAGGCACTTAATAATGTTGCTTATTGTTGACTTGACTTTTGACCTATATCCCAATTTTTATAATTAAACAAATGCCCTAATTAATACCTCTGGACTTGGCTAATGGTTTCTTGGGCTCTGCAAGCTCAAGAGAATATACAACGACTTAGAAGATAATATCAACTCAGGTGTAATCCCTGCCCATCCCATTGGGTCCACTTGGTGCCTGAGACCTCAAGCAGCTTAGAGCACAGCAGCACACAAGGTCTGATGCATAGTAGGAGCTTAATCAATGTTTATTGATTGGCTAATGGCCCAGAGACACAACTGCCAGGAGGAGCCCCCTTGGATCCCTAGAGCTTCCCTTCTCTGCCATAAGGAGGTCCCACCTGGCTCTCTTGTCTTTCCTTCCTCTGGGATACTCAGGAAAATCAATCAATCAATCAATGAGCCTCTGTCGATCTGTCTGTCTCTCTCCCTTTTTAAATGCTGCCCAGATCCAGTCAGATTGAGGCCCTCATTAAACAATTGGCAGCAGGGGCTGCTTTCCCATTCCTGCAACTCAAATGCAGGCATCCCTGATGGGGTAACAAATCTCCCCTTTCGAAGCCCTCCTTCCTTCCTCCCTGACAGCCTTCCTCTGGCCACTGGCACGCAATGCAGTGTACCTTGGCGTCCACTTCCCCAGAGCCAGCTGGCAGACCGTGCCCTGGCCTCCGCTCATCTCTAGACGTCTTGCCCTTAGCCCCAATAATTTCCTTCACTCCTTTGGGGACCCAGGATCCAGTGGAGCATGCTGATTATCTCCTTTGCCCATTGGTTATCTTCCGGGATGCAGGCCAGAAGATAAAGGGCTCATGAGCACGGCCACTGGGCTTAGCATCAGGACCCCATCAAGCGTTCATTTGTGAAGCACTTGTGTGCTGCCCCCCCCCACAGCCTCTCTTGGGAGCTCCCCCTTCTCCACGAAGCCTTCCGTGCCCCGCACCCCTCCCCAATGACCATGTGTACACTTACAGGTGCTCTGAGAGGTTCATGTATCTAGCTGGAAGGAACCGCACAGGCCATCCAGAGCAGCCCCAAACTTTACAGATGAGGAAACTGAGGCCCAGAGAGGTTAGGTACTTGTCCGAGGTCTCAGAAATAGTCCAAATGATGGGGGAGAGATGGCCAGTATTGTCAGAAGATGCTGTGGGAAGCTGGTAAGGGGGGAAACGGCAGCTGGATGAGGCTTCTTTCGGTTCAACAGCCTGTAGGAGTTGTCTCTTCTCTTGAATGGAGGGCAGGAACTATCGTCCCTTTAAAGGTCTTTGTATTCCCAGCACTTGGCACAGACGTGGCATGCAGTAGGTGCTTAATAAGTGTTTGTTGTCTACTGACCCTTCACCCAAGTGACTGAGAACAGTGATGAGAACCTCAGGACTCCTTTCTCAGCCTCCACTGAAGATGAGGGGAGGGAGACTCTCACTGTTGGAAAAGACAACCACAGTTCCCACACTGAGGACGTGGGCTTTGGTGGATCCAGTGGATCCACCTTCAGCTCACCTTTGCTGGCTCCTTCCAATGACCTCCTCCCTTTGCCCAGCCAGGGGATCACAGAACTGGCCCTTTGGTCGGATCCGCATTTGAACAGAACTCTGTAACCATCCAGCCCCTGCCTGAAGACTTCTCATGAGAGAGAAGCCACCACCATTAAAGTATCTATTCCACTTTGGCATGGGCAAGAATAACTGGTAGAAGTGTTTTCCCCTATATCAAGCCCCACTTGGCTCCTTTTTTGCTGGTGTTTATAGATAGTTTTTGAGCTAGAAAGATCCTCAGACCACCTAATCTAACCTCCTGGTTTTTCAAGTGAGGAAACTGAGGCATAGGGAGATTGGGAGTTTGGAGGATTGGGGCATTGAGTTACCCAAAGTCACACAGGAGTATCTGAGATGGGATTTGTTCTTGTCTTCCTTCCATGTTGTCTAGATTCCAAGGAGAGCGAATTTAGCCTCATCTCCTTGGAATATAAATATCTTCAGATACTGACAGATAGTCGTCATGTTCCCCCTCCTTGAAAAAACAAAAACAAAACCCTCTCCAGCTAATTAAGTTAACTAAGCACTTAGTTCAGTGCCCGGAACACACTTAGTTATGCCTATTTCCTTAATAAATATTTGTTTCCTTCCTTCCTCCTTCCAGCTAAGCCCCACTAACTCCTTCAGCCAGCACTCATATCCTATGGCCTTAAGGTCCTTCGTCCTACTGGTGTCGCTTCTTATCAATATCTTTGACACAGGAAACAAGCATCAAGGACTCTGTGCCTGAAGCCCAGGTCGTGACATGCCAAGGAAGGCTGCCACTTCCAGTTCCATGTGTGTTCACGGTTTTCTTGCTGATGCATCTACTCGTGGTACCACGCTCATCTTCCCTTCTGGTCTTCCCGACAATCCTTTCTAGGTTCCAGAATGTCTGTGAGACCTTACAGATTACTTGGAGAAAGGAACCTGTGAAATTGGAAAATGCTGTGCCCTTGAACTACATCTCCTAGCATCCCTTTCCTCTTTATCCCAGGTTTGCGTGTGTTACATGTGAATATCGTCCTGTAACTCCTCCCTAGCTTTCTCTCTTCTCCCGCGTGCATGGCTGGGTGAGCTCTCTCTTTTTCTCTAGCCTTTGATTTGCCTTTTTGCTTCAAGTTATTATTAATAAATATTATTAAATATAATACTTGGAGTATTTTGGATGTTCATTTTTAATCCTGCAAACCTTAGCAACTGGTGCTAAGCTCAAGTCCATTCTTAAAGGCCTTGTCTACTCTCTTTCCAACATCATTAGTTTCATGGTAATGGTATAAGGGGCAACGTAGAGAAAGAAAGAAACCAGGTTAGATTCTGCCATCTTTGCTTTTATAGGCTACCTACCAGCAGCTCCAGAGGCAGTCACGGATTCCTGAAAGCTACTGACATCCCCTGGAACTTTGAGCCTCTCAAATCTCAACTGTCCTGCCTCTGACCATGCTAACAAGGGGCCACTGACCCTCTTGTCAGAACTGGTGCAAATTGTGAATGAATGAAGATTTTACATTGGAAAAATGAGAGCTCACATGGGTTATAACTCAGGAATGACTCAAACAATCATAATCTCCAGTGCAGGAATGAATTCCACAGAAGACTTCCAGAAAGATGGCAGATCATAGATTTAAAGTTGTAAATGGTGTGAAAGGTCATGTAGTCCAACTCTCTCATTTTATATATTAGGAAACTGAGGCCCAGAGAGGCTCAATCATTAATTTTATAAATTCTTTTGCAAACTTAAAAGAACTACATAATATGATAAATATAATAATGGCTATATATATATATATTCTACATTCATATGTAATGGGGGGGGGTAGCTTCATCCTATCCCATTACATACATAACATAAAAGGACAGCTAGATAGGACCATAGTACATAGAGCACTGGATCTGGAGTTAGGAAAACCCAAGTTCAAATCCAGCTTCAGACACTTACTAGCTGGGTGACCTAGGCAAGTCACTTAATCCTGTTTGCCTCAGTTTCCTCATCTGTAAAATGTATCCCCCCCCCCCTTTCACAGCCAAGACTTTTGTGAGGATTGAATGAGACAATAATTGTAAAATGTTTAGCTCATAGTAGGTGCTATATAAATGTCAGCTCTTGTTATTAAATGCATATAATAATAGCTAGTGGGGCAGCTGGGTAGCTCATCGGATTGAGAGCCGGGTCTAGAGGTAGGAGGTCCTAGGTGCAAATATGGCCTCAGATACTTCCTGGATGTGTGACCCTGGGCAAGTCACTTGACACCCATTGCCTACCCCTTACCACTCCTGCCTTGGAGTCAATATACAGTATTGACTCTAAGATGAAAGATAATGGTTTAAAAATAATAATACTAATAATAATAGCTAGTATTTATATTGTACTTTAAGGCTAGATAAGAACTATATATATGTAATATTGTATAAATATACATATATTATCTCATTTGATCCTCACAACAAGATGGGTTACTATTATTATTCCTATTTCACTGATAAGGAAACTGAGATTAAGGGAAGTTTAATGACATAACTAGGGCCTCCCTGCTATTAAGAGGCAGCGTTAGAACTCAAGTTTTTCCCCACTCCAAGTCTAACCGTTCTTACCCATTGGACACCCTAACTGCCGCTATATGGTTTTGGTTTGTTTGCTTTTTAACCAGACCTATGATCTCATCCGCATAGGGAGCTCCCAGGGAACTTACTGAAACAGTGAGAAGTAAAGGGACTTGCTCAGCATCATGAACTCAGTTTGTGACAGAAGCAGGACTCCGATCTCTGACCCCAAGGCCAGTCCTCTCTCCACTCCCTTGTCCTGCCTCTATAAAAGTCTCCAACTCTCAGTTATTCACACCCAAGTGAGTAGACACTTTTGGCGTGCCTACACTGTATTCAGTACACACACACACACCTGGTGACAGACACTCTCAGAATGACAGCAGAGAATCCTGGGAAGCAGGGAAGCGAAGGAGAGGAAACACATATTTGAAATGCTCAGAGCCCAGAGTGGAAGAGTAGTCAAATGACATGTCTTGGATTATCTAACAGGGCACTAGGATCCATACTGTCGGGAAAGTAACTTGGAGCCCCACAAAGAAAATAACTGATTTATCCACTCGATGTAAAGATTCCCTGGGTATTTACCCAGAAGAGGTCACTGGAGGTGGGAAGTACATAGGAAGGATATTCTATCCACTATATTATATCATATCATATCATATCATATCATATCATATCTTATATTATATTATATTATATTATATTATATTATATTATACCATATATACCATATCATATTATATTATATTAATTACATTGTTATGTTATTATTATATTGTTACATTGTATTGATTCTATTATATTATTCTATTATATTATATCATGTATTATATTTATTATTAATTACATTATATTATATTACATTATATTGTACTATATTACATTGTATTATCTTATATTGTATTACATTGATTTGTATTATATATTATATTAAGCAGCACTTTTCATTACAACAAAAACCTGGAAGCAAATGGATGCCTATCAATTGGGAAATGACTAAGAAATGGTGGAAGACAAATAGAATGGACTATTACCATACTGTGAGGTAGGATAAGCTGAATGGATACAGAAACACCTAGAAAGACTTACACGAACAGATACTAAGTGAAGGAAGCAAAGCCAAAAAAAAGAAGATACACAATGATGATAGATTAAAATAAACAACCACAAAAATGAATGTTGCACAATTATGGAGAAGACGTTTAGCTTCAAAGCAGAGATCTGAGAAGATGGCAGGATGCCCAGGAACAAACATTGTAGGATTGTAAGGTTTTTTTGTGTTAATTGGTTTTGATGATTTCTTTTTCTCTTTTTTTTCCCCCCTTCTATTTTAAAACATGCTGGGGAAGCTAGGTGGCTCAGTGAGTGGATCAAGAGCCAGAACTGAGGATTGGGGTCCTAGGTTCAAATATGACCTCAAACACTTCCTAGTTGTGTGACCCTGGGCAAGTCACTAAATCCCAAATGCCTAGCCCTTACCACTCTTCTGCCTTAGACTTAAAACTTAGTGTCAATTCTAAAATGAAGGTAAGAATTTTTTTAATACTATTATGGGAAATGTTTCTTTAGGAGAAGGGATAAAAGGAGGAACCTAAATGATGTGAAAATAAAAGATAGAAATAAAAATCTTTTTAAAAAAACAAGGCACTAGAAATTAGGAAGTCTTCTCATTCTTGCTCCAGATTTCACAAGATAATTGGCTCATTAGTGGTAGTGACCAAAAATGACTAAAATTTTTTGAACTTCCTCTATTGAAGGAGGGATGTCAAGTTGTTCAATGGTGTGGTTTTGGGGGATCTGGTCAAGGGCGCTTTGGTCGACTGAAGAGGGTCGATTGAGAAGCTGACTGAAGTGTGCTTTCCACCTGTTGCTGATGCCTTTTTTATCTTTTATGAGAGTGTCACTGTCAGAGGATAGCAAGGGAGTGGTGGTGGGTTTTAATGGCCCATAGACAGTCTTGAGGGCATTGAAAAATTGTTCGTAATTTTTCGTATCAGCAAAACGCTGGATTTCTTCTGCCTTTTTTTCCCACCAGCGGTCTTGCATCTTCCTGATCTCATGCTGCGCCGTGGCTTGGAGAGACTTGAATCTGTCCTTTTTAGGAACAGAGTTTGGGTTATTTTGCCACTCCATAAAGGCTTTGCTCTTCTTGCTCAATAGGTCTTCAATAGCAGTGTTGTTCTCGCTGAACCAGTCCTGGTAGTTGCGTTGTTTGGGGCCTAGGACTGCCTTTGGTATTTCCTTCACTGCGTCTCTGAACTGGTTCCATTTCTCGGTTGAGCTTCCAGTAAGTGGTCCCTTGGCAGACAGCTTGTTGTCCAGGCAGGACTGGAATGTTTGCAAATCAGATGGATCTCTAAGACGACTCACGTTGTAAAATGTGCAAACTGTCTGGGCTCGTTTTGGATGGTGAGGCACAATGCGCATTTGAAATCACTCTAACCAATCAGTGGTCTGTCCAGCATTCAGCTCCTCTCATGGCTCTGGTGATCTGTACATCCTGGATGTCTCGCCGGCGTACAATGATGTAGTCAATGAGATGCCACTGTTTTGATCATGGATGCATCCACATTGTTTTATATTTGTTCGCCATTCTGAACACAGTGTTTGTGATGGTGAGTTCGAACTCTGAGCATTTGCTGAGTAGCAGTAGGCCGTTGTTGTTCATTTTGCCCACGCCGTGTTTGCCGAGCACTCCTTTCCATCTTTCATGGTCCTGGCCAACACGGGCGTTGAAGTCTCCCAGTAGTATCAGCTTGTCATTGGTGGGCACTGAGTGCAGGACGGCACTCAGGTCAGGGTAGAATGGCTCGATGGTCTCCTCTGTGCTGGTCAGTGTTGGGGCATATGCGCTGATGATTGTGGCATACAGGTCTTTTCTGAGAGGCAAATGGATCTTCATGAGCCTCTCACTGATGCCCACAGGCAAGTCTGGCAGCTGTTTGAGCAAACTGGTCTTGGCCAGGCCAACACCGTGAATTCTGTCTTCATTTGAGGCTCTACCTTTCCAGAAGAAGGTGTATCCAGTGGTGGGTTCGCTGAGTGATCCCTCTTCTGGTAAGCGTGTTTCGCTTAAGGCTGCAATTTCGACGTTATATTGTGCCAGTTCTTTACTGATTAGAGCCGTTCTTCTCTCAGGTCTTGGGGTATTCTCTCTGTCAAGTAATGTTCTGATATTCCATGCTCCTAGTAGGAGTTTCTTTGTATTTTGTTTCTTTTGATTTCGACCGCTTAAAGGGGATGACCCGCCAGCCGCGGTGTGCTGACCAGGTGTTTGTAGGGCAGGCAATGTTTGGGACACCTTTTCTAGTCCCCTCCCTTGATTAGGGTGAGCAGTGCTGTCCTAGAGAGGGCTGCTCAGTCGCCCAGGATGCTGCCAAACGTCCCTGCTGCCCACAGGGCCGAGCGACCACTGGTCCGTGGGCTGCCTACATGCAGGATCGTGACTACAACTGCCAGTGGTCACCTCCACCTGTTGCGTCGCCACTCCCCCATCACTGCAGGTCTTGAAGAGGGTGGACGGGGTTAGGATAGATGAGTGTGCACAAAGACACTTGTGCGTGAAAGAGATTTAAGTGGAAAAGTCAATGCACAGAGACAGTCCCACTCTCTTGGCGTTGGAAGCCTGGGTCCAGGGGCAGTTGGAAGCCTGGGTCCAGTGGCACAAAAAGTCATTACATCTGGAGACTTCCTCAGCTGCATTGGATGGCCGTGTTGTCTTTTGTGCTCCAACACGCCCTGAGCACTCCACAGTGCCTTGCTGCGTCGCCCTCTCAGCCGTTGAACCTTCTTATTGGTTTCTTCTGTTTGTTCAACCGAAGCAGTCTTCACATGCTGGGTAAGCAAAGCCCTGGTTCACCAGGGGTCAAAGACCCGATGGCTACCCTCACAAGGTTTAGCCTGTCAAAGCCGTTGCCCGGGGTGTGGCCGCTGCCTCATGCTAGCAGCTACTGGGAGCCACAAATGAGAGCTGGGTGTCAGGTGAGGGTCAGATGCTGGAGAGCTGCCCTAGGAGGGCACGACAAGCCCTCCATACCAGAGATACTACCCTTCCCTGAGCACCCCATACACCCCTTGGCTCATTAAATTAAATTTAATTTAATTTAAATTAAATTGGCTCATTAAAAATTCCTAAAATAGTAATAACCTCAGTGTCCCTTGAATCCAACCCTCTCATTTTACAAATGAGGAAACTGAGGCTGCGGGAGATGAAGGGACTTCCACAAAGTTGCATAGGTAATAAGAGTCAAGGATGAGACTTGGATCCCAGATTGTCTTATTGTCTCCAGGGCCAATTCCCTATCTAGTGGGCTCATTTGCAAGGACCAGAAATACTGCCTACCCTATTCTTGCAAACATTTTTGAAAAGCTAACAATTGAAATTTCAGGAGTAAGACTCAGAATCATAGCTGCAGGGGACCAAACATTCTAAACCATATCCAGAGAGATTTTATCCTTCCCAGTCCCAAATTCCCCAGATCTCTTCAGGGTTCCAAAAATTCTACAAAAGGTATGACATCCTGGAAAATGGATCTGGTGCCTCAGAACTCAGGTTTGAATGCTGGCTCGGTCACGCTACCTCTATGACCTTGGACAAAACCTTAATCTCTTTGGTCCTTAGTTTCCCCCTTTGCAAAATTAAATTTAAATAAATAAATAAATGAGTTGGACTAGACAGTCTTTTAGCACCCTCCACCTCTAATCCTATATTTCTATGATCTTTAAAAAAAAGATCAATCATTGCCTCATGAGAAACTTTTTAAAACTCAATTGAAATTTAGACCGAAGCTCCTTCAGGCACAGATTGCTGTTTGAGCATCTCCTTATTTATAGGAAATATACGAGAAGGGAAGAGGGCAAAAGGGGAGATGCCTTTTCCAGAGTCCATAGACTCAGGACAACTGGGTGGTCTAGCAGAACGCTGGGCCTGGAATCAGGAAGACTCATCTCCCTGAGTTCAAATCTGGCCTCATTACTTACTAGTTGTGTGACCCTGGGTAAATCACTTGACCCTGTTGGCCCCAGTTTCCGTATCTATAAAATAGGCTGAAGAAGGAAATGACAAACACTCCAGTATCTTTACTAAAAAAATCCCAAATGGGGTCATGAAGTCAGAAACAACTGAAAAATGACTGAACAACAATAATAAAACAGAGTCTGTGGGCTCCCCCTTGTTGATCCCTTACCTAAGGTCACAATTCTCTGTTTGTGACAAAATAATCATTTCCATAGCAACCAAAGGGATGGTTCAAAGAAAGGATTAGGATTTGAGGAGGAGAATAAACAACAGGCAACAGATGAATAATGAAAATCATCAGGCCTGTGTTCTCCAAGAAATGCTCTCAATGAGAAGGGAGAGAAGGAAGTCCAAGCTAGAGGAGCCAGGCTTGAGAGGGCCTGTCCAACGATTTCCCTTCCAAGAAACTGCCTCAAGACAAGAGAGCTTGCTGCAGGGAACAGCTGTTAGCATATAGGAAAGGGGGGCCCAAGTGCAATTACTGGAACCCCATAACTTACCGAGGAGATCTGGCACTGTCCCACGGCATTACAAGAGCAGAAGCCTTCTTGTTTTTTCTTTCTTAAAGAAAGAACAAAGGTAATTGGCAGTCAACATGTTCTAAAAGGTCAAGCCATTTAAAGAAATCTCATACATACATGACTCATCCTTCTTCTTTGTAAGATTCTTAAACAGCTGAACTATCTAAAAAGGATAAATTAGGGGGGCAGCTGAGTAGCTCAGTGGATTGAGAGCCAGGCCTAGAGACAGGAGGTCCTAGGATCAAATCTGGCCTCAGACACTTCCCAACTGTGTGACCCTGGGCAAGTCACTTGACCCCCATTGCCTAGCCCTTACCACTCTTCTGCCTTGGAGCCAATACACAGTATTGACTCCAAGATGGAAGGTAAGGGTTTAAAAAAAATAAATTAAAAAAATTAAAAAAAATAAAAAGGATAAATTAAATTCATTCAAACTCCTTCATTCATCAAGATTTATAAAGCACCTACTATGTGCCTGTGCTCAGGGAGATTTTAGAGATCATGTTATACCTACTGGGTCTTACTCCCAATTGGTCAAGTCACTTAGAATTTCTGGACCTCAGTTTCCTTGACTGTAAAATGAGGGGGTTAGGCAAAGATGATCCTTTGGGTCCCTTCTAAATCTCGAACTCTATGCTATGAACACAGCACTAACCGCCATTTTGCATTTTCCTTTGCTTTATGGATTGATTGCTAACGGCCAAAGAATCCGTCTCCAAATAAGCCTGTCTGTACCCAGCTGAGTTGTTCCTTGGAAAGCAGACACTGTCTATTGCCAAGATTGTACTCCAAGTGTTTCCAGCCTGGCAGAACCAGCCAGAGCTTGAGCTTCACTGGCATCACCCTTGAAAACCCATGGTCACTTCTATACACAGGGGGGACATTGGAATGGACCTTTTTGGGAGCAGCTGGGTAGCTCAGTGAATTGAGAGCCAGGCCTAGAAACAGGAGGTCCTGGGTTCAAATCTGGCCTTAGACACTTCCCAGCTGTGTGACCCTGGGCAAGTCACTTGACCCCCATTGCCTAGCCCTTACCACTCTTCTGCCTTGGAACCAGTATGCAGTATTGATTCCAAGATAGAAGGTAAGTGTTTAAAAAAAAAAAAGGAATGGACCTTTTTCTCTTTTTTTTAGTCTCATTTTAAATGTTTCTCTGCCTTCAAGGCTCAGCTCCTAGAGTCAACCTTGATCCTATCCCCCACCTTCAGCTGGCAAACTGCTCCCCTCCCCAAACCAACCTAGAACACATCCTGATCTCTTCTCTGCCCTGTTACACCCTCCTTTGTGTCAGACTCATCTCTCTCCAGGTCCTGTTCTCACTGGAGAATGTGAGCTCCCTGAGGGCACGTCAGGGTCCTTCTAGCAGGCAAATCTGACTTGCATTAGTAGGTCTGTCCTCCCCTGGGAGTTCCCTATGACAACGTTCTCTGTTCCTCTCCTTAGAAAATATGATTTTACATCAAGTTTCATTATTTGTAAGGACATTCGTTATACATGAGGTTAATCAAATGGTCGTAGAACCGGAAAGGATTTCGATGTCATTATTACAACCCCTTTACTTTATAGATGAAGAACACGAAGCCCAGAGAAATTAGGCCAACTTACTCAACGAGTGAGTGACTGAGCCAAGATTTGAACCCAGACCCTCCAGCTCCCTATGACTCTTTCTACGACGCTCTACGATAACAATCAGGAACCTAAAGCTAGGAGGGACCTTAGACCTCGTCTGGTCTAATGTCTCATCTTCTAGCACTTAGGACAGTGCCGAGAACATTATTAGCACTTATTAATGCTTGTTGACTGATAAATGGGGAAACTGAAACCTAAAAGAATGAAGTGACTTTCCATAAAAGAGCTTAATAAATGTTTGTGGAAGTCACACCAATACCTGTTAGTGGTCAGCTTTCAGTTGATCCATTTATTCTAGACAGATTTAGAATTACCTGGAAGTCATTGAAATGTTCATATCCTTTATCTCCAGGATCCCACTGCTGGGCTCCGGGAAGGTCCCCAAATACTATTTTATAGTAGCAAAAACAATAACTGGAAATGAAAGAGAAACCCATTGACTATTGTTCTGTTGTGCTTAAAGATGCCACATGATGCCACGGGTGCTCTATCCATGGCATAGATAGATCACTGAATTAGAGATTTGGAAGGGACCCAAGAGGTCATTTAGTGTACCCCCCCTCATTTTACAGTCAAGGAAACTGAGACCCATAGAATCCAAGTGACTTGTCTAAGAGGTAATAAGGCAATAGGTGCTTCATAAATACTTGATGAATGAATGAAATTGAATGGGGCTTTCTTGACAACAATATTGGTGTGTCCCCATTTTACAGATGAGGATCTGAGGCAAATAGGGGGTAAGTGATTTGCCCAGAGTCACACAGAGGGTAAGTAACTAAAACTGGATTTGAACTCGTGTCTTCCTGACTCTAGGCCCAATACTCTTTCCATTTCACCACTTAGCAGCTCCTAAATTGTGATATGATAATGAAAAGGATATTAAGAAATGTTGAATCGGAAGACTTCAGAGAATCATGGTGGACAATTTATGTCAACTGAAGCAGGAAGAAGCAAGAAAATGGCATTCAGCCCAGTGGACTTACGCGTCGGCTATGGGGGGTGGGGGGAGGAAAAGAAAATGATCTATGTCTTTAACGAATAATGCTTGGAAATGATCAAATAAAATATATTTAAAAAAAAAAGAAAATGGCATTCATAATGATTACGACAATACAACTTGAAAGACTGCTAACAATGCCAAGGGTAAAGCCTGAATATTACAGAATGCCAAGGAGAAGCTCAGCCCCACAGAAGAGATAAGAAGATGTGCCTTCCTCCCTTCCCTTCAAAGGTGGGACACTGGGGGACTGGAATATGGCATATACTGTCTGGTTCAGTTGTGCAATTTGGTCTTGATTAACCTTTTTTCCCTCTTTTTCTTTTGTATTCTTGATTATCAGAGATGAGCCTGTGAGTAAGGGAATGATGCATTTGGGAATCAATGGGATACTAAAGCCAAAAGATATCAATAAAAATTAAAATAATAAATGCATGTGCAATTGGGTTGCTCCAGAGTTCAAGCCTCCCCATCTTCTGACATGGCGTCTTTCCAACCTACCCCCCAGCAGCTAGTTGAGAGAATGATTTAAAATCATTATAAAGGACTAATATTTCACGTGTATTTGCACCTCACATAGAGCTTCCCAAAATATCCTCTCAGCTATCACTACCACCCAGTGAGGTGACTGTGCCCATTTTACAGATGTGGGAAAGTTGTCCCATCATCTTGTATGTTCCATGAATCCTCTTAGCAAACCTCTTCATGGATAGTATGCCAAAGAATGGCCTCTGAAGCAGTGGCCAGGCTTTAAATAGTGAGCTTCGAACCCCTGTGCCTCCAGCTGGCATCATTTTTCTGTTCCACAAATGTATCTGAATCATCCTGAGTTTGAGAGGAGACCCTCATGGCAATAAAGTCGAAGACGGACAAACGGGTTCCCTAGCAGTTCGGAGGGAGATCTCTTGGCCACCACTTTCCCCAAAGCTGAAGGCTAAAAAGAGCAGAGTCATCTCTCTCTCTCTGGTAGTGTGCCTCTCATTTCCCATCTCCCCTCTGAGTTTTCCTAAGCTCCCAGCATTGGCAGACAAGGAACAGAGCCACAGAGTTAAGGGTCCTCTTCCACCTTCTATCTGAGCCGTACTAAGGATGCTCTCTGCAACGTATCTGTCCCTCATGTCACTTGGACAGTCTTAAAGACCTCCAGTGAGGAGGATCTCCCTCCCTCCCAACATGGCTCATTGGGAAGTTGCTAGGATTGTTGGAAAGCTTTTCCTTCCATCCAGACTGATGACACTACTCTCTCCCTTCACTCTCCATTCTGGCCAAAATGGACTACTTGGCTTTCCCCAATGACTAGGGCATGAGTTTAGAGGTAGGAGACCCAGGTTCATAGCCTGCCTCCAGCATTCAATGCCTGTGTACCTTGGATAGGTCCCATCCTTTATGAATCCCTTTTTTACATCTGTAAAATGTTGGGTTAGACTAGATGGTCTCCGACATCTCTTCAAGCTCTAAACCTTTGGTCCAGCTCCTCTGCATGGGCTGCCTCCAGCATGGAATTTGCTCCCTCCTCCAACTTGGAACCCCAGCATTCCAAGAGGCTCAACTCAAAGGCCCCATTCTAAAAGAGGCCTCCCCTCCTTCTGCCACTTGTTCACATTCCTTTCTTCTCTGCAACCATCTGCTTGAGCCAGGGTAGAATTCACTGAGTAAATCAAGTCATTCCCCTTAAACCAGTGATAAGATGTGATTCCCCTACCTTAACCAGGCAAGAACCCTTCTCAATCAATCAGTTTGGCCAACTAGGCTGACTGTTACGAAAGAAAGAGTGCTCAGAGTGGCTGAAGAAACTCATCACTATTCAATTTTCAACTCTATTCAATTGACTCATTTGGAACCGGAGAGATGCAAGTCAGCAGAAGAAGAGTGAGCCTTCCAGCCAAGCCCCCGAGGATGACTCACTGGGGAAGAGAAGCAGGGGTCCAGGCCTGTCTTGGCCTCCTTAGTATTACCCCAACCTTGACTAGAGGAGAACCTCCAATGGACTCTGAAGGGGAGAAGGACTTTCCATCCCCCGTTACCGTCTTGGCATTGTCCTCGGACCAGATGATAATGGTGTTCTCACTCAGCACCAAGGACAAACTTGATCAAATTTAAAACTCTACAAAGTGGCCATCAAGTCCTCACTTTGTAGTTGGGGTTACTTGGGCCCAAGGGAAATCATTTGCCCAAAATCCTTCTGACTCCATCAGACTGCAGATCCAAAGATGTAAGGGACTCGGGAGTCATATGAGTCCACCCCCTCATTTATAGATGAAGAAACTGAGGCCCACTTGCCCCAGCTCTCACAAACAGTAAGAGAGGGGACTTGAACTCAAGTCTTTTCTATTTCACTGTATTCAATAAACATTTGTTGATATAAAGTCTATTCAAGTAGAAATCCAGCTTACTTCCTGTTGTTGCTCCTAATTCAACCCTGTGGGACCCAACTGAACAAGGCAAATCTCTCTCCCATGAGCCAGTAATGTGCTCATGCCATGTATAAAAAAAATGGCAGCCCTGAGCCACCATCACTTGAGCATCATCTGCTGGGAGCTGTCTGCCCGCTGTGGTGATGAATGGGCAGTCATTTAGCGGTCTTCTTTCCTTCGGTCTCCCTTTGGATCAGCCTGAGAGCCATGGGACGGAACACCAGTTGACTGGTGAGGTCAGCACCAGGCTGTAGCCCCCAGGATGAACGAGTTTGTCCATTGGCGACTCTCTTTAGTTCCAACATCCATCTATTTGCACCTGAAAAATCAGCTCCTGACAGTTATTCAAGGAAGTCGAGGCCTTGGAGCTTCCCCGAATGTCAAGGTCATGGCAGGTGAGCATTAGGACAAACAGGATTGGGCCCCCGAGCTCAGAAGCATCAGAACTCACCTTTCATGGCTCTTGACAAGGCAATAAGGTGTGATGAAGGAGCAGAGATTTGTCTGGCCCAGGCGACAGCCTAGGAGGCAAGGAACAAACAACTCTCCGTTCAAAGAGGCAAAGAGTAGGTGGAAGTGGGAATTCCCTGGGAGGCCAGGGGTGCTTGTTTTCCTTCCTGGATTTGTCCAAGGGGTGCCCTTTACCATCCTGCAAAAAGCCACTATCTCATAGATATCTCAATACTGGAGAATCCTGAAGCTAGCCAGAGCTATCCCAAGGTGAGAGCAGCAGCTCCCCCTCAATGGGAGTTTTCAAGGAAAAACTGATGACCATTTGTTGGGTGCATTGATTCTTTTATGGGAACAGCTGGATGTTTGTTGCTCAGGTCCCATACAAGTCTCCAGTTTGGGGAGTCTGGGACACCCAGTGAATGAGGTCCTTGGCTCTGTGGAGGGCTTCTGAGAAAGTTGAGAGCCCAGGAAGGACCTGAACCTTCTCCAGTTTCTCAAAGAGAACAAAGCCTTGCTCTGAAGAATGAAGCAGGGCTTTGAGGAGGAAACAAAGGGGAACCCTGGGAAAGAACTAGGGGTTTGGCCTCTAGATGGTGCAGTAGCTAGAGTGAGGGGTCAGAAGTCAGAACAAGCTGAGCTGGAATTCCCCCTGAAGCATCTCATTGAATGATCCTCATTTAACCTCCTTCAGCCTCACTTTCTTCATCTGTAAAATGGTGAAATACTAACATTTGCATCACAGGGTGGACACGTGCTCCAAAAAGGAGATCATGATTTTTTGTGCACTTATTTTCCCAGCCTTTAGGGTAGCATTTGCACTAGGCACATTACAGTAAGTGTATGCCCAGGATGTAATATGTGTAAAGGGCTTCCCAAGCCTTCGTGTGTTACATAAATATTTCCTCATGATGATCATTAGGAGGACAATGATGGCACAATTATTATTATTCAGAAGCAGAGTTCTTGGGTCTATGTCTTTGGTCCGCCATGACTTTGGGTCCATAGTTTCTTTCCTCAATGATAAAATGAAGGTGTGGGACTAGTTGATGGAAGAACGTTTCCATCTCAAAATCCATAGTCACTGGGAAAAGACGTGGCAAAGGGGAATTGGAGCTGTCCCAAGCGTTTGGAGAGTGGAAGGGTGAGAAAAAGAAGGGAAGAAGGATCCCCAATGTTTGGGACATAAAATGGGTAGCCAGCTCTTCCCCTCCTGCGGGAAGCTGGGTCTTTTCTGGAGGAGGCAGCTTCTCTTGCTCCAAGAAAGATGGCAGGCATTTGTAGGGAGCAGACCAGGAGCCCTAAGGGAACTGACAAATCCTTATTAAGGATCACACAATTCTGAGCCCAAAGCCCTAAGGCAGACGTTCTGACTCTTTTTGATGCCCCCTCATCCTCCACACTGTCTGGCAATCTAGTGACGCCCTTAGAACCCTGCTCGCAAGCACATCTTTAAATCATTGAAGAAAATGCTGGATTTGATTAAAGGTTAATGAAAATAAAGTTGTCATTTGCCCCCCAGACAAGGTCATGGACCTTCTGTAATGTAGCCAGGGATCCTTTAGAGCTCCAAGAGCCACTCTACCTACATTCTTTCTTTCTGTCGCTGATCCCATCAGTTCCTGAAGGGGCAACTATTCACTTTCCACAGGTGATCGCAGATCCAGAGCTTCTCCCTCATCTCTCTTCTGGGCTCCTGGCCCACAGGCTCCATTTTCATCCAGATGTCCCATGAGCATCTCAGACAACTGGTCCAACATGGAACTCATCTTCACAAACACCCCAATAAGCCCTGAGCCTATCAGCCCCATTTCTACTGGGGAGACCCCTTAGTCTTCAAGTTACTCAGGTTTGAAGCTTTGGATTCATCCTCAGCTTTTCCTTCTCCCTCATCTCTCATAGCCAGCCATTTGCTACGTCCTGTTAATCTTCCCTCCCAAGGATCTCTCCCCTTTGGCCCCTTCCGGACATTCACCTAGCTGCCACCCTCATTCACAGCCCTTCTATGAACTATTGCAGTTGGCCTCCTACTTGCCTCCAGGCTCTCCCTTCTCTGGTCCATTCACCACACACTCTCATCCTGATATTCCTAAAGCACTGCTCTGACCACATCACTTCCTGGTCAAGAAGTTCCCATCACTCCCTTTCCCCTGGGATCCAAAGCAAACTCTCTTTGGGGCATGGAAAGGCCTGATCTATCCGTCCTTCAGCCTAGTGAGTGATATTCATCTTTGTACACTCTTTGCTCTCACCAAACTTGCCAACTGGCTGGTCCATCTCCCATATTGCCTGGAATGCCCTCTTTCCTTCCCCTGCCTGGACCACATGAAGTAAAAGCTATAAGTAAGTCCCTTTGCAAACCTTAAAACCGATGTTAACTATGCTTGTAGTAACAATACTTTAACTGTTCCTGGGGGTGAGTTCAAGTGCTATTGTTCCTTTCATGAAGACTCTCTTGATGCTCTCTCCCCCTCACCAAATCACTCTGTACAACACTGTATCAGAGAGTCAACATGGTGCAATAAAGAGTTGACCTTGGAGTTGGGAAGTCATGGGTTCAAATCCCATCTCTGCAACATCCTGGCTATATGATCCTTAATTTCTTGGGTCCAAAGACAACTCTGTAGGATTATAAATTGAAGGACAGGAACCATCAGCATTGGAAAGGGGAGTTTCTCACAGGAAGTTCCTTTCACCAATGAAATGATAGGTTGACACTGTACCTAGTCACATCACTGTTGTAATGACGAACAATTGCAAAAGCCTTGGCTACTCTAAGCAATATAATGATCCAAGGCAATTCCAAAGGACTCATAAGCAACAATGTTCTCCATCTCCAAGGAGGGAACTGATGAACTCTCAGTAAGTATAGACTGAAGTCTGTTTCTTCACTTTCTTTGTGCTTCTTGCTTTTTTGTTTTTTACAACATGGCTAATATAGAAATATGTTTTGCATGACTTCACGTGTATAATGGTATCATATTGCTTGCCATCTCCATGAGCAGAGAGAGTTTGGAAGGAAAGAGATAACATAGAACTCAAATTTTTTTTAATGTTAGGTGACTCACTGGATAGAAAGCCAGGCCTGGAGACAGGAGGTCCTGGTTCAAATATGACTCGCACACCTCCTGGCTGTGTGATTAACCCCCATCCTAGCCCTTACCACTCTTCTGCCTTGGAAGCAATACTTCTATTAATTCTAAGACAGGAGGTGAGGGTTTCTTTAAGTTTATTTTTAAAAATAAAGAAATTGTAGGTTCAAAAAATTGTATTTATTTATCTGTTCTTACTTTCCTCAACTGAATGGAAGCCCTTTGAGGGTATAAAATATTTGCTTTCATCTTTGTGTCCCCAGTGCCTAGAACAGTACTTGATACATAGTAGGTGCTTGATATTAGATTCTTGATGAATAAAGGTTTCCGAAAGATGGATTTTTGGTGCAGAGAGAACTTGGCAGGCAATTGGAAGTTCTGCACAATTTTCCAGCCCAGGGAGCTCACCAACTCTCATTCAATTCTGTCTGACCCAGGCTAAGCTACAGGGTCTACCCAAGAAAAAGCTGCTAATGCATAAGCTCCATGGGCTGTTCCTCCACCTCCATTCATCTACTTGGACTTCCCTGTGTAGATGGTGGAGCTTGAACTCTTTGGAGGGTTTCACTTAGGAGGCCATATAGTGTTCTAGGGCTTGCTGTAGTCAGAACATCACAAACAGGAGCCTTTCTGTCTACAGAGAGTCCCTTTTCCACCGGGGCCCCATTTCTAGATCTCCACCATGGCTTCAGACACCTTTGATGGTTACACCTTTCAAGGACCCTTTCATGATCTTGACGTAAACACAGCAAAAATTGTGTTGTAGGACATCCTTCAAGGCAGCAGTTCATTCTACCAAATCAAATGCTTTTTTTTATAGTCAACAAACACACACTGTGGGTTCTTGTAGTCTTTGCCTCTTTAAATAAGCAGAAAAGTTATTTTTTTCAAATTCACTAAGTTTACGAACATACTGTGCCCTCAGTGGATGTTATTCATCTTGCTAGGAAAGAGGTATCAAGTACATAGACCCAGCACGAGCTTCCTGACCCTGCCTTTCTAGGCCAATTCTAGCCTTGTCAAATGGAACAAATGCCAGTTTAAAAATATGCAATATCTAAGGTGAGTTTATGGATAAGATATTCAAGTAGGAAACATGGCTCTACCTCATTACCAGTCATTATTTACCACCCTCCCTCCTTCCTACCTTTCTAGTCATCTTATATCTTACTTCCATGCTTCTTTCTTTTTCTTTCTTTCCTTTCTTTCTTCCTTCCTACTTTCTTTCCTTAACTCCTTCCTTTATCTCCCTCCCTTTCTTTCTTCTTTCTTACCTTCCTTTCTTTCTTCCTTGTCTCCTTCCTTCCCTCTCTTCTTTCTTCTTTTCTTCTTGCCTTTCCTTCTTTCTTTCTTCTTTCCTACCTTCCTTTCTTTCTTCCTTCTCTCCTTCCTTCCCTCTTTCCTTTCTTCTTTTCTTCTTGCCTTCGTTCTTTCTTCTTGCCTTTCCTTCTTTCTTTCTTCTTTCCTACCTTCCTTTCTTTCTTCCTTCTCTCCTTCCTTCCCTCTTTCCTTTCTTCCTTTCTTCTTGCCTTCGTTCTTTCTTCTTGCCTTTCCTTCTTTCTTTCTTCTTTCCTACCTTCCTTTCTTTCTTCCTTCTCTCCTTCCTTCCCTCTTTCCTTTCTTCCTTTCTTCTTGCCTTCGTTCTTTCTTTCTATCTCCTTCCTTCTTTTTCTTCTTTTCTTCTTTCCTTCCTTTCTTCTCTCCTGAGCCTGTGTACTTGGAGAAGCCAAGACAAACATTTTCAGAGTTCCCCTTCATGCATCCTCTCAGCTGATATTTCTGCCTCATATTTCACTGTAAACACTGAGGCCACTAACTAAGAGCTCTCTTTTCTTCCTTGTTCCACATCTCATTTCACTCAGATGACTTCCATCATGACGGTGCCTGTCAGATGAGAAGTAACCATTCTCCTTGCCAAGCCAAACCCATCTCCATGGACAGGTGATCCTGTTCTCTCCCATCTTCTCCAGCCACCGCCCCCTCTTTCTTCCTCATTCTTCTCCTTAGTTCCCTTTTTCTCCAGTTTTGGTAGCTTTGCTCTCTCCTGGTCTCCACCTACCCATCTCAGCCCTCCTCAGTCCCTTCTGTTAGATTTCCTTCCAGGTCACGCTCACTGCCACGATGTCCCCCAGGGTTCTGCCCTGATTCTCCTTCCCTCCTCTTTCACTTGGTGACTTCATCAGCATCAGTGGATTCAAGCATCATCTCTAGTCATTCAGCCTTTAGCTCCTTCCTGGTCTCTAGTGTGACATCTCCGGCTGCTTTTTGCACACCTCAAACTGGACATCCCAAAGAAACCTTAAACCCGACCTAACAAAACTGAGCTCATTGTCTACCTGTCTTGTTCCTGCGAAGGGCGCCACAACCCTCTCGGTCACGGGCCTCACAGGTCATTCTCGATTCCTCATTCTCTTCTTCCATCCCCCATACCCAAAGTGTTGCCAAGCGTTGTCTGTTCTCCTCTCAGACATCTCCTTCTTTCCTCTGACACTTGCTCCTCCCCGATCCAGGACTTCACTGCCTCATGCCTGGACTAATGCCACAGCTGCTGGCGGGCCTCCTTGCCTCTATTCTCTCTCCACTCCAGACCAGCCTCCACTCCGCTGCCACGGTGATCTTCCCAGAATGCAGATCCCAATTCACCCAATTCAGTCAACCCGAGCAATTTCCCATTACAGTCAAGATCAAGTAGAAAAGCCCTTCAAAACCCGATCCTTGACTACTTTCCAGGCTCCTTGCACCTTACCTTCCTGTACTCTGTGATTCAGTGACATTAGCTGTTATTTGCACAAGACACTCCATTAAAAAAACAACCTAGGGGGCAGCTGGATGGCTCAGTGGATGGAGAGTCAGGCCTAGAGATGGGAGGTCCTGGGTTCAAATCTGGTTTCAGATACTTCCTAGCTGTGTGACCCTGGGCAAGTCACTTAATTCCCAACAGATTAACCCTTACCACTCTTCTGCCTTAGAACCAATACACAGTATTGATTCTAAGATGGAAGGTAAGAGTTTTTCCCTAGAAGAAGGAGGAGGAGGGGGAGAATGGCTTGTTGATTTATTGAATTGAAAGAAAGGGGCCAATGGTTTTCTGCCATTCCATCCTGGGGTGCTGCTTGGAGTTCACCTGGCCTCAGTTTACCTGGGCTGGTGCCCAGCTGGGAAACCTTCCAGCACCGGCCTGAGTGGACAGCTCAGCCCCAGGCTACCATAACCAGAAGCTCGGGCACAGCAGCAGTGGAGGAGTTGGGGAGCTCTGGTGGAGGAGGTTTCCAGAGTGGAAGTCAGAAGAGACAAAGGACTAGGGCTGAATGGGGTGGAGAGCAGAGTGCAGGTGAAAGGAAAAGAGGATTTCTAACTTAACTTCAGGTTCTCTGTGCCTCAGTGTCTTAATCTGTAAAGTGAGAAGACCAGCCCGGCAGCACCCACCTTGCAGGGTGATGTGAGCAAAGTGTTCCAGTCCTTTAAAGTACTATACAGCTGCATGTTAGCAATAGGGATATGAATCAGACTTGGGGTCTCCTTAGTATGGGGAATTTTCAAGTGGTAGATAAACTCTTCTTCAACTTAAAAGTCTTAGAGACTTGCCCAGAGTACCAAGAGGTTAAGAAAGTTGCAAGAATCACAGTGGAGGCAGGACTTGAATTCAGGTCTGCTTGGGTTGAAGGTCAGCTCTTTGCCCATGAGGATCATGGTCTTAGAGCTGAAAGGAACCTGAAAGACAGAGGAAAATAGAGGAAAGTAGGTGGCTCAGGAGATGACACTCTAGGCTTAGAGTCAGACAGTCCTGACTTCAAATTAGTCCTTAAACACTTTCTGGTTGTGTGACCTTGAACAAGTCACTTAACCTCTGTTTGCCTAAGTTTTCTCAACTGTAAAATGGAGAATAACAACAGCATCTACCTCCTAAGGGAGTTGTGAGAATGAAATGAAATGAGAAGACCAGCCTGGCAGCACCCACCTTGCAGGGTGATGTGAGCACCCTGAAATGAGATCATATTTGTAATGCAGTTAACACAGTACCTGGGATATAGTTGGCACTTAATAAATGATTATATGTTCCTTCCTACAAAACCACGTATTTCAATCTCCTCATCATACAGATGAGGAAACTGAGGCACAGACAGATTTCAGTGACTTTTCCAGAGTCACAAAATTAGCAAGGGATGGAGGCAGGATTTGGACTCTTAAGTCCAGTGACTCTAACCACAATGCCATCTTGCCTTTCATTATTAGTGTTATCTATCTTAACTTAAGTTGGTATCTATCCATCTATCTTTATCTTCTCCCTCTGTCCCTTTCTGTCTCCCCCTCGATCACTCTCTTTTAATCTGACTCTGTCTCCCTGTATCTCTCTCTCTGTCTCTTTGTATCTCTGTATATCTCTGTCTACCATCTCTGGTCCTCTCTGGCTGTCTCCCTTTAAAAGATCATTTTGAACCCACCAGAGAGTCAGAGCCCATCACAGCTCTGATGACTTCACACCCTATTTACATTTCAATCCTATGCCCAAGAGTCCCAGAGCAGGTTACTGAGAGCCCATGGAATCTCCTTATAAATAGAATAATGTTAAAAATAGAATAGGCCAGAGTCAGACGGTCAGTTTCCACTTGCCACATTTTCCTTATGTCTAAACATCATGAGGCTGGATTGAATACTTCAGGGCCGGGGAAACTGCCTGATGGTCATAATAGCAGTCTCAAAGCAGGGTGGGTGCTGAGTCTCTTCCCCATTTCTCTGAATATTAATGTCTCCTGCTTCTAATCTTTTTCAAAGTCTTCTGTCTCATCTTCATTTAAAAAGGAATCATTCAGAAACTTAATCCTTGATTGTCAGAAGACTGCGCAGGGTATCAGGCCAAGGGTCTTGCCCATCCTCCTTTGGATCCTGCCCTTCCAGCTCTCCCTGGGACTCACTTTCTTCTGACCTCTCCATCCTTGGCCATTCTGCCCCTCACCCCTCTTTGCTTTCCCAGGCCATCACCCCTGTTCTGATCTCACTTTTCTTCCTCCCTTCAACATCTTGCCCCTATAGGAAAGGCAACTCAGCTTGAGAAATGTTTGATAAAATAAATGATAAAAATACCATAAAATGTCATTTTCCACAGCAAATCAGCAACCTGCAGGGATCCATTTCTATTTGAGTTTGACATCACTGTCCTCAGGAATACTTTGGAACAAGTAATTCCTCTGAGCAATAATAAAGTCTGGCAATGGATAACGCCATAGGTTGTGTCAAACGTAATTGAAAGTGGCTTACGGCTTGGATGAAGCCATGGCTAAGATCCAAGAGTAGAATCCAAAGGCCCTCCACGGGCAACATCCAAATGAACTCACACAATAATATGTCAACAAAGAAGGGCTGAATAAATTGTCGAGTCATGTGGATTTGTTTATAGATATGGAAGGACTTAGGAGAATCAGTCAACACCAGATTATGGCTACCAGAAATCACATACAAGTTATCCTTAAAGAGCCTGGACTTATTGCTCAAGTTGATCATGCAAGGACTTGTTAGAAAGTGGATAGCACATTCTTGCAGGCTGCAAAAATTGAGCGCCTACTAAATACCTAATGAAATTTGATTTAGAGGCTAGAACTATACAACAGATATCTATCTTTCATAAGTGAACAGATAAGTCCTACCTTTACGGACTTCCATATCATTTTAAAAATCATTTTGATGAGTCAGGCCTAGAGACGGGAGGTCCCAGGTTCAAATCTGACCTCAGCCACTTCCCAGCTGTGTGACCCTGGGCAAGTCACTTGACCCCCATTGCCTAGCCCTTACCAACTCTTCTGCCTTGGAGCCAATACATGGTATTGACTCCAAGACGGAAGGTAAGGGTTTTAAAATTTTTTTTTGATATTTTTATATTTTTCCCAATTACAAGTAAAAACAACATTTAATATTGGTTTTAAAAGTTTTTTTTATTTTCAAATTCTCTCCTTCCCCCTCTACCCTCTACCCTCCTTGAGAAGGCAAGCAATTCAATATAGACTGTATATGCACAGACATACAAAATACATTTCCATAACAGCTTTGTTATTAAAAAAAGAGAGAAAAGACTTCACTATATTCTTGAGTTTTCAGTCAACAAACTGTCCTAGAAGTAGACCATTATCACAGACCAAACTATTTCCCACAATCCCATTGACACATTGATATGTAAACTTTTAAGAGCATCTTTATGGTTCTCTCCATGTCAAATACTCATAATCTCCAAGGTAGACAGATTGAAAGTTTTCAAAATGTAGAGACTTGAACAGAAGAAAAGAAAATTACATGAGAACAGAATCCAGTAAATACCATCCCCATCATCCTGTCGGCTACTGGACTGTTACCAAGGATGCTCTCAGAGAGCCTACAGAAAATGGACTGACATCCTAATACTTTTAATTCGCTACAGAAAGTAGCTTTTATCCACCTGTGCATTAGTCTGTGGAAGGTCCACTGTAAGAAGATTCATAAGCCATAGTGAGTTGGTCCACACTGTTTCTGTTTGAACACCACTGAAAAAGATGAGAACAATGAGATGTTAATAAAAACCAACATCTAGGAGACCCGGGGCAATTTAACTAACCTGAGTGGGCCAGTTTCCTCCTAGAGAAAAAGTCATTGAACCAGATGGCCTCCAAGACCCCTTCCCAGTTTTAAATCTCTGCTCCTATGGTCTCTTTCATGTTGGCATTGGAATTCTCTTCCTCCTCCTCCTCCTCCTCCTTCCTTAGTTTCCCTCTAGGGCCCAATAAAATCTCACCTTCTACAAGATCCCCCTTACTGCCAGGGTCTTCTTCTATAATTATTTCCAATTTATCCTAACTATATCTTTTTTAAGTTGTTTACATAATGTTTCCCACCCCCATTATATTATAAGCTTCTTGAGGGTAGGGACCATCTTTTATCCTTTTTTGTAGCATAGCACAGAGCCTGCCAAATAATAGGCACTTAATAACTGTTTATTTATATTTTATAATTATGTGTTATTAGTTATATATTATTAATTACATCTAAATATTCATGTGTACTATATATTTTATATAATATGTGAATATAAATGTATCATATATAAATTTGGTCTTTATTTCTATATATTAACATAAATATATCATATATAAAAAGAATTTATGTCTACATCATGTATGAATACAAATATATCATATAGTTTATTATATATATGCTATATCATACGTAAATATATTATTTATTTACATATACTATATAAATATGTATTTGCATGTAATATATGTGACTATAAAGATATATGTTAATATCTTATTTATTTATATAAAATATTATTCTATATAATATATTACTATAACATATTAACATGTTTTTGTTTATATAATGCATGGATATAGATATCTATAATATATTAATATTTAATAAATATTTATTTATTCACTGACTGCCTTGGCAATGGCAGTTCCCAGGCCTGTCTAACCTCCTCCTCTTAAGAAATCTTCTCTTCCCTTAAGTAACTGTTCAGACACCATTTTCTACATGAGCCTTCCTGAACCCCCCTCCAAATGCTAATAATGTCCTCCCTGCTAAGCCATACTGTATTTGGTGACTTTGTATATATTTGTCTTTATGCCCTTTATATTTGCCCTCTCTATGCTTACATATGTACCTGTCTCTAGCTCCTTGTGAGGAGGGATGGTTTGGTTCTTTATTCTTGTATCCCGAGCACTTAGTACAATGACTGGCACACAGTTGGTGCTTAATAAATGCTGGCAGACCCACTGGTTGGTTTGGTTTCCTAGCTCAGTTTTGAACTTCTACTTTTGTGGAGAAGAGACCAAAAAAAGCCATCAGCTTTGCAGTCTGGGTTTTCTGATTAACGCAGACAGTTTTGGCCCCTACCAACACTCCAGAGCAGGTGGTTGGTGCCTCATCGAGACGACGAATGGCTTGAGGATGCTTTATTTCCCCATGTTCCAGCTCTAGGTTTGGACCCTGCAGTAACAAATGAGCCTAATCGCCCGTGCAACAAGGAAAGCAAGGAATGCCCATTTTCAAAGAACAGGAGACTATTACTTCCCATTAATAAAGCCCCTTTTATCTGCAGCAGCCATTTTGGGGGTGATCCTTGATAATTTCTCATAACATTTTGGCAACAATAATGAAAGCTGGGGGCAGCTGGGTGGCTCAATAGATTGAGAGCCAGGCCCAGAGATGGGAGGTCCTGGGTTCAAATCTAGCCTCAGACATTTCCTATCCACAAATCCTAGCCTCAGACATTTCCTATCTGTGTGACCCTGGGCAAGTGACTTAACCTCCATTGTCTAGCCCTTACCACTCTTCTGCCTTAGAACTAAGATGGAAGGTGAGGGGTTTAAAAAAAAAACTATAATGAAATCTGACATTCCTAAAAATGTACCACAGGATTTACACACATAATCTCATGGGAGCTTCACTGTAACCCTGTGAGGTAGGTTCTTTGGGGATCTTGACCATTTTACAGAAGGAGAAACTGAGGCTCTGTGCTATTAACAGATTTGTCTGAGGCCACACAGCTCAGGGGTACTATTTGAAAATGGTCTTTCCTATATCTGGGTCCATTAAATAAAGCAAATAGCATTATCCCATTTCTGGCATGGAGAGAGAGAGAGAGAGAGAGAGAGAGAGAGAGAGAGAGAGAGAGAGAGAGAGAGAGAGAGAGAGAGAGAGAGAGAGAGAGAGAGAGAGAGAGAGAGAGAGAGAGAGAGAGAGAGAGGGAGAGAGAGAAGGAGGGAGGGAGGAAAGGGAGGGCACTTACTAGGGTGAGGAGGGCAGGGAATGAGGGCTGTTACATGAGGACAGACTAGAAAAGTTGGGACTTTTTAGCTTGGAACTGAAGGCTGAGAGAGGCCAGAATCAAAAGCTACAAGGTCATGGAGAACATGCTCTCAAGCTAGAAGGAGGAAATTTCAGACAGAGGGAAAGCTGGGCCCCTTCACAGAGGAGCGAAAGTGTGCCTCCTGCCTTAACCTATTGGCAGCTTCAACCATTCCTCTGCATGATCTGCACTGATCACTAAGCCCAGGCAACCTAATGGAACCCAAATTGTCATTGTTGTTGTTATTTCACCAGATGGGTGATTTCATTAGAAAGGGGAATTCCCAGGGAGGGAGCTGGGGAGGAATACTTGAGACAACTACGATGATGTAAGAAACAGATGTCATCAATAAAAACTTATTAAAAAAAGAAAAAGAAAAGAGAACTCTCATTGAGGAAGCTCCCTCTGTGAGTGCCTGCAGTGGAAATCGAACTAGTTCTAGAGTGAAAGAACCAGAGATCAAATCCTGCCTTTATTATTTACTACTGGTGTGATCTCAAGGAAATCATTTTAACTCCTAATTGGCCTCAGTTTCCTCATGTGTACATTGAAGGAGGTGGAGATGACCTCTTAGGATCCTTCTAGTGCTGTATCTATGATCCTATGATAAACCAATCCAGCCCTACAGCTTTGCAGTCCCAATGTATGAGAAATGGGGGCAGCTAGGTGGCATAGTGGATAGAATGTCAGGCATGGAATCAGGAAGACTCATCTTCCTGAGTTCAAATATGGCCTCAGACACTTACTCTCTAAATGACCCTGGATAAGTCACTTCATCCTGTTTGCCTCAGTTTCCTCATCTATAAAAGGATAAAGAAGGAAATAGCAAACCTCTCTAGTATCTTTGCCAAGAAAACCCCAAATGGGGACACCAAGAGTGGGACACAACTGAAACACTAAACAATCGGTGAAAAAACTCAATACCCAAAGGACCTAGGAAAGCTCCCCCCCCCCAAGAAGCCTACATTCTAATGGGGGGTGAAAACTGGAGGTGGAAGGAATGAACAGGAATGAAGGTGCCCAGGGTGGGGGGGGACATGGTATTGAAGTCTGGAATGAAGGTTGGCTTACATAGTCACCTCCCCAAATGGAGGTCCCAGAAGCAACTCATCTATGGCCAACGGGGAATGCATAGCAGAGGGACGGTCCAGGGTAAGAAGGCTTCCAAGGTGAATGGATATTCTAGGGTCAGGAGGTTCCAGGCACTAAGGGAGGTTCCAGGATGACACTGCTGCCAATGCATGAAAGTCAGAAGGGCAGCCAGGAGGGTAATGAAGTTGGGCTGAGCTGAGTCCTTTCCCAAAATGGCAGCCCTGGTAGGCATTCAGCAATGGCCAAAAGGGGCCAGCTTGGTTGAGGGATGTTCAAGATTAAGAAGGTCAGAAGAGCAAATAGATATTCCAGAGAAAGGAAGTCCCAGGTGATGAGGGATGTCTCTGTGAAGACAATCCCCATTGTAGGGAGAGCTTCTACAGAACAGTACAGTACAGCCTAATGGCTACATAATAGGAAAGTGCTAGAGAATGGTCTGAATTTGCCAAGAGACACAGCAATTAGGTGTCAGAAGTAGGATTTGAACCCTGGTCTTCCTGACTCCAAGCCCAGCACTTTATCTTCTGCAATGAAGGAATTTCTGGAATTCTGAAGCTCCATCCATCCTTCAACCAGAAAACTGGCTCCTCCCATTGAATGGACAGTATGAAGAGACAATGGGAAGCCTATGCACAGCTCTCCACAGGTCTGATAATATAAACATTGGTGGAGATAAGCCCAGCTGACCTTGGCCTGAACATTTAAATAGCCACTGGTTGGAGGGGAAGAGATCCCGATGACCGCAGGACAGCAGCCAAATGGGCTCCGAAGGAAGGTCCAAAGGAAGCACCCTGATCACGTGAAGAACAGCTGCTCTGGGCAGCCTCCTTGTCCATCTGTCCATCCCACCAGTGGCAGGAACAGGGCGTGGGCCTTTCCTGAGCTCAGCAGGGAAGAAAGTGACAAAAATGGATTTAAACTCCAGCCAGAAGGTGAGAACAGGAAGCCTGACAAGGTGGCGACAGAGAAGGAGTCATTAATTTAGAAAACAGAAGGTGTTCCAACAGCCATCCCTTGAACTAGAGGGGAAAGGAAATGAGGAATCCTCTGTGATTCCATGACACAAAGATGCCCCTTCCCTGACTCCTGGCCTTGTTCCTTATGCAATGAGGCAGGTCCCTCCCCAGGGAGCAGTGAATATTGGTAAAACCAGGATTCAAATCCTGCCTTGGACACTTACTTTCTCACTAACCCTGAGCACATAACTTCTTTACATTTCAATTGCCTCAACTGGTATCTAGGTGGAGCAATGAATGAATAACCAGCCTTTGTTAAAATCTTCTTTCAAATATTTACTAGCTGTGTGATCTTGGGTAAGTAACTTAACCTCTGCCTGCCTCAGTTTCCTCATTGGTAAAATGGAGATAATAATAGGACCTGCCTCCCAGAGGATAAAATGAGAGAAATATGTAATTTAAAGCTTTGCAATCCTTAAATCACCTTATAAATTCTATTACTAGTATGATATAAAATGGAGATAGTAATGCCCATCATATTTATCTCAAAGGCTTTATGGGATAAGAGGTACAAAGCATTTTTGCAAACCTAAAAGCACTCTCAATGTTATTTTTATTGTATATTATCATAATAAAATTTTAATTATTAGCAGCATGTAGCTACTTGGCCTATAAATCACTTGGGTCCTGGAAGAAATGGCAGACTTTATTACTGAACCATTGCTGGTAATGTTTGAAAGATTATGGGAAATCAGGAAATTTGCCATAACATTGGAGAAGGAGCAATGTTGTCCTGATTTTTTAAAAAAGAAGAGAAAAAATCTGAAAAGCATGTCAGAGTTTGTTATTTCTCTTTCTAGGAATATTCTAGAATGGGGCCATTAAAGCAGTGGTTGGTGCCCATCCAGAAAGGACAGCAAGGATGACAAAGGGCTAAAATGGCTTTGTTCAGAATGGGTCATGCCACACTAACCTTATTTCCTTATCTTCCAGAGTTAGTAAACTAGCAACTGAAGGAAATGTCAAGGCTAGAGCTTATCTAGATCTTAGCAAAGCTTTTGATAAAATATCTGATGCTAGTCTTAGAGAGTAGGAGAGATGTGGATTAGATAATAACACAATCAGAGACATTCAGAACTGGTTGGCTTGACCCACTCAAAGAGTAGTTATTGATGGTTCAGTGTCAATGTGGCAGGAGATCTCCGGGGTCTGATCGGGTCCTATGCTGGCTAACATTTTTGTCAATTGCTTGGATAAAGACATAAAGAGTATTTTCATCCAGTTTGCAAATGACACACTTCTAGGGGGTACCCAACACAGTGGTATTAGTCAGACTATTGTCAGGTTCCAAAGGAAACATGTTGACGTATCAGTTGTTCTGAAAAAGCTACTGAGGTCTTAGTGGATTGCAAGCTCCACATGAGTCAGGAAGTGATGGGACAGTCAGAAACTCTAATATAGAAATGGAGAATCACTTCAGCATCATCAAGAGCATAGCCCCATCAGAGTGCCTGAGATGCACCATTGTTACCCTCTCCCACTGGTACTCTCTAAAGTCTTCTGTGCCCTTTTGACACCACCTTTTGTAATTGTTACTGTCCTGCTGTGGGGGATCATTTGTTGTTGATGTTACCATGTCTGCCTCTAACTGCTAAGAGATCATTTTCATTAAATTCATGGTTCTTATGCTAAAAGGGCGATAAAAGCCTGTCTACCCTTTGATCCAGCCATAGCACTGCTGGGTTTGTATCCCAAAGAGATCATAAGGAAAAAGACATGTACAAAAATATTCATAGCTGCGCTCTTTGTGGTGGCCAAAAATTGGAAAATGAGGGGATGCCCTTCAGTTGGGGAATGGCTGAACAAATTGTGGTAAATGTTGGTGATGGAATACTATTGTGCTCAAAGGAATAATAAAGTGGAGGAATTCCATGGAGACTGGAACAACCTCCAGGAAGTGATGCAGAGCGAAAGGAGCAGAACCAAAAAAACATTGTACACAGAGACTGATACATTGTGATATAATCGAATGTAACGGACATCTCTACCATTAGCAATGCAATGACCCAGAACAATTCTGAGGGACTTATGAGAAAGAACACTATCCACATTCAGAGAAAGAACTGTGGGAGTGGAAACACAGAAGAAAAACAACTGCTTGACCACATGGTTCCATGGGGATATGACTGGGGATGTAGACTCTAAATGATCACCCTACTGCAAATATTAATAATATGGAAATAGGTCTTGATCAAGGACACATGTAAAACCCAGTGGAACTGCATGTCAGCTACAGGAGGGGGAAAGGGAGAGGGGAGGGAAAGAACATGAATCTTGCAACCATGAAAAAATATTCTAAATTAACTAATTAAATAAAATTTTCTAAATAAGTAAATTCATGGTTTTTGTGTCTTCTCTGGATAAATGAACTCAATCTGTAGGTGGTCTCTAAATAAATGGAGAATTATTCCATTTCCTTCTTTTAAGAGCCTATATTCCACTATTAGGTTTATTTCCTAACATAGTCAGAGAAAAAGGAAAAGAACTTTTATGTTCTCAAATTTTATAGTAGCTCTATTTGTGGTGGCAAAGAACTGGAAACTGAAGGGAAGCACATTAATGAAAGAACTACTAAGCAAGTTGTGGCATATGATTGTCATGGAATCCTACCTACTGCACTGTAAGACATGATGAGCAGGTTAATGTTTACAAACATGGAAAGAAGTACATGAGTGAGTAGAACCAAATTCACATGATATGCAGCAAAAGAAATATTGTTTGAAAAATGACTTATGTGTGTCCCTTCCAGAGAAAGAAGTGATAGGCAGAAATAAGTAAGACATAGTTATATACATGGATAGCTAGCTAGATGGATGGATGGATGGAGAGATGGATGGATGGATGGATGGATGGATGGATGGATGGATGGATGGATAGATGACTAGATAGACTGATAAATTGGTAGAGATAGAAATATATTTTATCAAATGATAAAGGGAGGGGATAAATTGGAGGGAAGGGAGGGAGTTAACTGGGTAAGTTCATTTAACAATCAAAATTTTTTAAATAAAAAATCAAGTCTACTAAAGTTTATAGAATACTAACAGCTGACCCTTTGAAAGTACATTAGGACTGACTATATTCCATATATGCATGTGTTCATTATAAATATAATATGCAAATATTGTTATTATTTATAATATTAATGTATACTATTAATAAGTTGTTCATCATAACAGCAGCTGACTTCTAAAGTTTTGCAGCTTGTTCAATACTGCCCAGACATGATCTCTCTAGAGCCTGTGGGTTGGTAATTCAGATATTACCTCTCTCAGTTTTAAAGATGAGGAGACAGGCTCAGAAAGGTAGGGTGAATTTATCGTGGATTCTGTATCAACAACCAGAGGAGCGTCCCAGCCTCCGCACCAGGTGATCCCCAGCAGGGATCCTCTAATTCAGATCAAGTTGAGACTTCAATGCCCAGAATTGAACCAAAGTTTCTCCCAAGCAGCATCACTATTTTCTAGCTAGAGAAGAGAATGCCTGGGACTACCCTGGTCCTAATCCACATATGTACCTGTAGCGGTGTCTTACTATGCACTGCCTTTCTACATAATATCACAGGAATAAGGAGGATGAATCAAAGGGAAAACATTTCAATGAGGGGAAAAGTCAGAAATGTGAATTAATCTTCTGAAGGAAGAAGAAAAAATCCTGACTTGGAACTGGGATGAGTTAAAAAGTGATTTGTTTATTCTAAGAGGCTGGGCAGTCAAAGGAGGGAGTTGGAGAGCAACCCTAGTCAGCAGCTTTGGGGCCAACCTTTATTCTACTCAGCCACTGGGGGCAGAAGTGGCAGAACTGTAGACAGAGGTCAAGAGGAAAATGTAGAGTTGATGTACAAACTCAAATAGCAATGAGGCCCACATATATCGATTTAGAAACCACAAATTAACATTATCTATGTTGTATTACATGTATTATATGTATATGTATACATACATATATATCTAATTTGTTGTTAAACGTTTCCCAATTGAATTTTAATCCAGTTCTAGGGAGTTTTGCAGGCAGCCCCTTAAGGCATCCTACCAGTTAGGAATTCTAGAAGATAGTAGGGGTCCTCCTTTTCCTGAGATCTTCAAGCAAAGGCTCTATGACCATTTGCTGGACCAGACGGCCTTCCAACTCCTCAATTGTGTCCTTTATATATGTAAAATAAGAAGTAAAGTTCAATTCAAGGGGGCAGCTGGGTGACTCAGTGGATGGAGAGCCAGGCCTAGAGATGGGAGATCCTGGGTTCAAATCTGACCTCAGACACTTCCTAGCTGTGAGACCCTAGACAAGTCCCTTGACTCCTATTGCCTAGCCCTCCCCATTCTTCTGCCTTGGAACCAATACTGAATATGGATTCTACTAGCAAAGATAAGGATTGAAAAAAAAAAGAATGAAGCAATCTGACTTAAAAACTGTTATTCTGGTGACTCTGTTTAAATCCCAGTGGTTTCCTTTTGTAAGCCTGAGTGATTTATCTTATGCCTTTTAAGAGCATTCATCTGGGAAGGGATCCATAGACGTCACCAGATGAAGTGCCAAAGGAGTCTATCACAGGAAAATGGTAAAGATGCCTTGGTCTGTTAGGCTGGCTTCTGGACCTTAAGCAGACACATGAGAGGCTCCTATCAGCAGGCCTTGATCAGAATGAATGGGAGGACAAAACTGGTCCAAGCCATCAACTGAGGTCATAAAGGAAACTTAGACTTCTGACTAAAGTAATAGGGCCAGTGCTAGAAAGGCCCTTGGGCTAACGAGTTCAAATCTTAAGCCTCTACATTTCATAGGGGAGGAAACCAAGTCCCAGCACGCGACCCAGCTCCTTGTCCAAAAGCAATAGAAGCTGTGGAGCTCCGGAGCCTTGGACTCCTGACTTCTAGCCAACGGTAATCCCTCCACTTACTGGATGATGACAAAAATTCTTCTAATCGAGGAATGAGCCAGATCTGGCGTATCTACAAAGGTCACAAGCAGAAGAAAGCTCCTTCTCTCCTCTGGTGGCTTTCCAGGGAGGAGGGAGGAGAAACTCTAGTGATCCAGGGATCTTTGAATGACACTCTCCTGAAAGGAGGGATGGACACTTCTTTTGGCTTGGTAGAATAGAAACGAAAGACTGGTCTAGACGGCAAACAAAAGATAACAAGAACTTGAGCCCTTCCGTAGCCATGTTTTCTTTTCTTATTCTTTTCTTCAGCTCCTCCTCATCTCCCCACACCCCAGAAGGCATCATCCAGCAAACAGACATGTACGTAGAGATAATGTCTTTTGTCTTACCACTCCTTGGTCCATTCTCTGGAGGTGAACATTAGTACGGATGTTTTCTTAAACTGCCCACACAGAAGAGTTTGAGTTATGCCTCTGTGGATCATCTCCATAAGTTTTTTGTGGTTTTTTGCAGAAATAAAGTCCCATTTTTCTCTCTTTTTTTTTTATTTCCAAGGCCTAGCACAGTGCCTGGCACTCAAATGTTTGTTGATCGATCAATTGAGTGGAAATTCCAAGTTCATTGGTGCCCTTGAAAATGAAAGGATCCTTCTTGGCATGAAGCTACTCTTGAGGGAAGATAAGACAGTGTGGGGGAGAGGGGAGGTGGAGGCCATAGGAATTAATACTGGAAAGCAGATGGCGATTCATTTCCCAATTAGAGAGGAACCAGTCCAAAGAGCTGAGAACCTGGCTGGGGATGAGTGGACCCAGAGGAGAAGTACGCTTCACCCAGCATGGGCAGCCTGAATCTATCTACAGGAGAGGACAGCCTTGTTCAAATGAGCTCAAGAACCCCTGGATTCAGGGACACCTGGACTGCTTCCCCCACAGAAGGGCAGCATTCGAACCAAAGCCAGAAGCCCAACCACACACAGGAGAGAAGAAGAAACTTTTGAAAGAGAGGGAAGCAAGGACAGTGGAAAAATTGGGACTAGGACATCAGCCTGAAACTTCTGTAGAAGCAACCACAGTCTAGGTACAGTAGAGTAGGTCCAGTTTGGATTAACAATGTCACCCCTAAATTAATTAAAATAAATCACATCCTAAAATTAATTAATGGGTAGGTGGGGGTGGAAGTACAGCCAGAAATAGATTTCTTCATCGGTACTAATCTGACCCTTTTGAAATGTTGCAATTAGATGTATTGGATAAAATGCTGGGTCTAGAATCAGGAAGATTCAAATTCAAATCTGGCCTCAGATACTTGGTGTGTAACCATGTGGAAGTGACTTAAGTTCTATCTGCCTCAGTTTCCTCAATTGCAAATGGGGATAATAATAAGATATTTCACATGGTTGTGGTGAGGATCAAATAAATTATATTTGTTTTAAAAGCATTTAGCACATAGTAGGTGCTCTATAAATGCTGTGTCCCTTCCCTTCTCCTAGGTCCCACCTGCCTTCTGCTAAAAGCACTGTATATAAACCCGCAATAAATGCTCATTCATTCATTTATTCTTTTATTCCTTGGGTAATCATAATAATGGCTTTGGAGAGAGGCAGCCCCCAGGAGCTGGTCCTACTAATAATCATCCTATGGAGACCTAATGCTCATTGACTTTGGGGAGCCTCGGTCTGCCCACTCCCTGACAGCCGTATTGACTGACCGGTTGACCCTGTCTGAATTTTCTCAGTGCTCAATGAGAGCTGGACACTATGAAGAGAGGGCTGATCCCTGAGTCCAACATCTAAATTTCATTCTTGGCTTGGTCCCTGCTCTCACTGTGACTCTAGACAAGTCACTTAGCTCTTCGTTTAACTAACATGATATGGTTTGATTAGATGATCGCTAAGGTCCCTCAGAGAGCTAAGTCTATGCATCTAAAAAGTGAGGGACAGCTGATGGACAGCCATTGCACTATGGAGGGATCACTTGTGGAAGTCTTCTGGGAAGACATGGATGGGTAGGCATGGAGGGCCATCGATCTGCCTTTTTGAGGAAGTGCTCACCAGCCCTCATTAGCAAGCTCACAGGGAAAGGAGTATCAAGAGGAAGGGACAAAGGAGGAGGAGGAGGAGGAGGAGAAGGACGATGAGGAGGAGGAAGAGGAGGAGGAGGAGGAGGAGGAGAAGGACTGGCCAATGAGATCCCCATCCTTGGGGCATGTACAATCTGCTCTGCTTGTTGACAGTCCACATAGAGGTGTCCAGATCCTTCTTCCAAAAATTGTGATACTGCATGAGGAAAGAGCAGGGAGTTGATGATGGTTTCCTGGTGGCTTATTGGACGGTGACAAAAATTCTTTTAAATGACTGCCAAGCCAAGACCCAGTGAGCAAACAAGCAATGGAAAGCTCTTTCTCTCCCTTGATGGATTTCCATTGAGGAAATGTCTCCCCATAGCAACCAGCGCTGCCATGTTGGGCACTATTATTCCTATCTGTGTCGTGTCTATGCTTTCCTGATCTTTGGTGACTAAGTATCAGAGATGCAATGGTCCAGGTCATGTCTTTGTCAGTAGAACTATCAGACATCTGTTGCTGGTAACCACAGTAGCCAAACCAAGATGAGGGGCCAGTGCAACCCTTTGTGTCCCCAGAATGCTTCAATTACACAGTAGGCATTTAATAAATGCTTTTGGATTTGGACGCTCACCTATATGTCCCAGCCCAGCAGCTGAGCCACTGTGTTCAATGGCTATGCCATAATCAGAAATGAACTTGGAGATGGAATGGGGTGGGGGACATGCTCTGTAACAATCTCTTTCCATCTGAGTCCATTCTCCCTAAGGACCAAGGTAGGAGAGAAGCATATTCTCTTGATTTCAGAGAGATTTAGTCTTTGGGTCTTGTTATATTTTCCCAGTAAATATCTCTTTGCAAAAACTAATTGATGTTAATTGGCAAACTAATATTGAGAAAAGATCACTGGTCAAAATGATATTGGAACAATTGTTATTAGCTATCAAGGAGAAATCAGTTGGTCAATTGGTTACATACTATTGACCTGGTGATTGATATTGGGGGATCCCACTAAATTAGAGCTCTTGAGCTATAGTAGGAATCTTCTCAAGAAGATTCATAGACCCTGAGAAGAAAATGTAACCAGTCACACTCTGGAAGTGTGGAACCCAATAAGTCAGGGTTAAGGGAGTAAGTCCAGAGTCTGTATGTGCTACAAGAGAATTGAAAGATCTCCCACCAGACCTTCTCTTTCCCTTGAAAATGTTTGCTGGGTCCTGATTTGTGAGTATTCAGGGCTAGCAGTTGGAAGTAATGGGTGGGAATGTATGCTCAAAGATTTGGCTTATGTGGAAAGCTTTCGATTTCTTAAATTGATTCTGACCTTGCCCCAAGTAGTTATAACCTCTGCTCCCCTGAAACAAACATTTCCAAATGGCAGTACACAGCTAAGTGACAACTTTTTAAAAGTAAGATTGTGTGCCACTAGTATATTCAGGGGTGAGCCTTGACTTGAGAGAGAGAAGAGAAGAGAGGGGAAGGGAGAGAAGGGGGAGAGTGATACAGACAGACAGACAGAGACAGAAAGAGATAGACAAAGACAGGGACAGAGACTGAGACAGAGAGAAGGAGAAGAAGAAGAAGAAAGAAGAAGGAGAAGAAGGAGAAGGAGAAGAAGAAGAAGAAGAAGAAGAAGAAGAAGAAGAAGAAGAAGAAGAAGAAGAAGAAGAAGAAGAAGAAGAAGGAAGGAAGGAAGGAAAGAAGGAAAGAAGGAAAGAAGGAAAGAAGGAAGGAAAGAAAGAAAGAAAGAAAGAAAGAAAGAAAGAAAGAAAGAAAGAAAGAAAGAAAGAAAGAAAGAAAGAAAGAAAGAAAGAAAGAAAGAAAGAAAGAAAGAAAGAAAGAAAGAAAGAAAGAAAGAAAGAAAGAAAGAAAGAAGAAAGAAAGAAAGAAAGAAAGAAAGAAAGAAAGAAAGAAAGAAAGAAAGAGAGGAGGAGGAGGAAATGATCTTAGGGGAATTACTTCCAGGAATTACCTCCCATGTACTCAAGGGGAGTCTCTCTGAAGCCATTCATTTTAAAATATTTTTTTCTGTTTTATTATGAACTTAATAATCACTAACAAACATTTTAACATTTTAAGGTACAAGGAGTGACAGGAAAAAAAAGTATTGTATGAGAAATTTTGAAGCTGTTACTGTAGCTTTTTAAAAAGAATACATAGAAAGAGATTGTATTTACTTTAACCATGTTGTAACAAAATGATTCTGTTCTGTTCTGTTCTGTACTTCGAGGCCATTCTTTACCAAATAGTTGCCTATTCCGAGGGAAAGATAACATTCTTCTACTGGTTACAGATAGAAAGTGATCTGAAATCTCAATCTTTGATTCCATTTGAGGGACAATTATTTGAAAATTATTTGTCCTGGTTGGGGGGGGAGGGGAAGGGAAGGGCAGAAAAATAAAAGCCAGTAAAAACGGTCCCTACCCTCAAAGATTTTATAATTCAACTAGTTTGACAAAATGGGTTTTGTCAGACCTGACTGCCAGGGGTCCGACACAGGAGACAATAAGAGACCAAAGTGGGGCGATACAACAAGGTTTTTTAGACATGGCAAAGACAAAGGGAAGAGACTCCAAGCTGAGAGTTAGCAAAAAGCCTCCAGTAGACAGGAGGATGCCCAGGTTTTTATGGGTTTGGGAAAGTTGGGGTGCAGGCGTAGGTAAGCTGGGGCTTATCGCATTGGCTCTTTGGGGGTGAGAAGCGGCTGATTCCCATGATTGTGTGGTTCCTACCATGGTACAGGCAGTAGAGGGTCAGAACATGAATCCATCATGGATCTGCTGGGTCATAGCATGAGAAGTAATTGTGCCCTGGGAAGTGGACCAACTGCTTTGTTCTAGAGTTCCAGCAGGTAAAGGAAAGCAGGGTGGGAGTTTGCTAATCAGGGAAAGGGGAAAGGGTGCTGAGGCCTGTCCAGATTTATCAAGTTTTGGATGGGTTTTTTGGTTAGGAGGCTAGACCTGGGATTTCGTAGGCATGGGGAACCCTAGATGAGGAAAGTCCATCCAACAACTCGCTCTGTAACTTATCCTGGGACACTGAAAGGAGGGCGAATCCACCAGTATGTAGCAGGAGCTGGGCTTGAACCAACGCATTTCTGACTCCAAAGTGGCTCTTTCCCTACATCCTCCACTCCCTCCTGTTTGCTCGCTCTAGACAGTTGTCCCTACCACTACAGATATCAGGCTTCTCGTTGGACCAGTGATTGTGCTCGGTGTGAATGAGACCTAAACAATCAGTTGCTGACAATCAAAGACTTTAGACTAAGTTAGAAAAATCCTTGATTGTTTCTAGCAGAAGTTCTTGCAAACCACTGAATGAATTGGAGTAATGTTATATGGCAAGGAATTTGCACTTCTGGAGAAGACTTAGTCCTACCTGGTGGGTTTGGAATTAAGTAATACGCCAGTTCAGAGCTCAAATATAGGATCATCCGGAAATTTAGTGATGGAAGGCTCCAGCCAAGCTTCTGAGAAGGAATCCCTGAGGGGGAAGAGAAGATTCCCAGCCTTGGCCTCTGTCTTTTCTCCCCTACTTTAGCCTGAGGAAGGATTTGTGAACTTTGGCAGGTCTGAAGATTTAGACTTCCATTGCAGTAGTAGCAGCAGTGATGATAGTAGCTGTATTGGGACTTAAGACAAACAGATAGATTGAGGAAAGGCATCTTTGAGGCTCTACAAGGAGCCCCGACAAAAAGCTAAGGAGGACCTTCATGAATTATTCCATGAAGGGGAGAAAAGAACCTTTAGATCCAGGGCCTGAGGGGAGGCCCCTTTGCTGTCTCTGCTCTCTAGGCTCCATAGACTCTTTATGTGCTGACAGGAGAGTTGGACAGACTTTGGGAGGGAGTGTTTTGTGCCTGTTGTTACATCTAAACCAGCTTAGTATAACTAAAAGCTAAATATGTCTGCCTGACAACTGATAGCAAGAGATAATCAATTAAGGAAGCATACTGGTAGGGGCTCATAAGCTATAGCTTTGGAAAGACCTCAAGTCCCTCAAGACTATGCCCCAAGGTGTGGTGGCCAACCTATGGCATGCATGCCAGAGAGGACTGCTCCCTTCCCCCTTTCCACACACCTTTGTCTAGAGTAAGGCAGGGGGCTCACATGCAGTGTGAGGATTGCAGTTTGGACACTGAGTCTCTACAAGGTCACCATCACTGCCCTAAGGGAAGGGGTAGTAGATGCCCTATGGCAAGTCTGAGGAGTATTAGTCACCACAGTACACTTGCTACCCAGGCATAAAGGCAAACAAATTAAATTAGAAACTGAGAACTACATGGGGGAGGTGGAGCTGGCTCTGTTATTTCATTGGTTCTCTAGGTCCAAAAGTTCCTTCTGTTAATGTGTAATGGTAACTGTTTTGCAATTCATATTCTTAGGGAGTTGCCTGGGACACTGAGAGGTTGATACATAGCCAGAACAAATCTTCTGAGAGCTAGATCTTACACCCACTCAAGTGATGACATTTGTCTTCAATGACAGACTCTCTTGCTCCCTCCATATATATTATCTACCAATCATGTATCTACCACCTATCACATCTATTCATCTATCCATTACACCTCTATATTCATCTATCCATCACTTCTACCTACCTATCTACCTATCCATCTATCTCTCTATCTATCTACCTACCTATCATCCCTCCCTCCATCTACCCATCCATCTATCTCTCTATCTATCTACCTACCTATCATCCCTCCCTCCATCCATCCATTCATTCATCTATACATCCATCTATATCTACCTACCTATTATTCCTCCCTCCCTCCATCCATCCATCTATCCATCTATCCATCCATTCATCTATCTGTCTACTTAATCTATCTATCCATCTATCCATCCATTGTCTAATCCTGTTGGTGAACTCCTACTGTGGTGGTGAGGTTGTATATCATCAGAGAACCAAGCTGCTAGTACACAAGGGTCACAAAGGAGGGTAGGTGTCTCCTAACTCAATAATTATGGATTAGGAACATAGCATTGTCTCATACTTCTATGTTGCTTTCCTCAGAACAATCCTGTCAGGTGGTAGATGGTATAAATGTTATCACCCCCATTTTATAGATGAGGAAACTGAGGGTTTGTGAGTCATGAAGTGATCTTGCTAGTAAAAGAAACATAAATGTCTGGGAACAGTGTTGAACTTGGTTGTCCAGACTCCAATTCCAAGTGATTTCTACTGTTCTTCTCCATAGGTAGGACCAGTGAGAATGATCAAAACAGGAAGGGGAAGGAAATCCTGGGTTCAAATCTCATAGTGTTATTTACTATTGCCATCACCTCTCTCTCCACAAACAAACCTGAAAACAACTGAAGACTCAGCAACTGGGTGGACAGATGAGTAATCATGATGGCTAATAGCAATTACTCTATTTTAAGCACGTTACAGATATGATTTCATTCAATCCACCCAACAACCTTGGGAAGTAGAAGCTATTATTGTCCCCATCTGCAGATGAGGAAACCAAGTCAGACAGAGGTTTTAGTGACTTACCCAGGAACACACAGCTAGTAAGTATCTGAGGCTATATTTGAATTCATGTCTTCCTGACCCCAAGCCCTGTGCTCTGTGCACCTACCAGCCCTCGAAGAGTAAATTGTGGCATGTCACTGTAATAGAACACTAGGAAACAATTAAGATTGATAGGCAGGAAGAATAGAAAGCCATCTGGGAAGATCTATGGGGATCATTTCAGTGGGAAAAATCAGAAGAATTCTGCACAGAATCAGAAGAATTCACATTGCATTCATCTTACACAGTGTCCCAAAAGTCTTAGTGCAGTTATAAGCCATGAAGGCCCAACAGGACACCCTGTGGCATCATAGATATGACAGGAAACAGCCCGAAGATCCCTGAAAGGGGTGGGGGTGGGGTATTCCATGTGCTAGACCGGAATGCTGAGCATGACCTTAGGGAATGCCATGAGGGGGAGCTAAGTGAGCAAAGAGGGAATGCCCCAGATGGGTCCCCCTCTCCATCTCTTATGGGTGTGTTTCCCACATCTTCCATTTAATTCCTCGTGCCCCATGGATTTTGGACACTCACCATCATCTTTCCCCTTAGTCCAATATTCCCGAAGGGCTGTCCTGTCGAACTATCTCATCTTTAGAACTTAAGGGGGTCTGCCAGGAGGGAAAAAACAATTCTGAATTTGGAGGCACCAGCCCTGAGTTTGAATCCTAGCTCTGACTTTGCTGGGCAGCTGGGGGCAAACCGTTTTCATCTCTCTGGGCCTTGGTTTCTCCTCTGTGAAAGGAGAAGGGATAGGGTTGGGCAGCTGGCCTTCAAAGTCCCTCCTGTGGTTACATCGAGGCTCCCCTGACCAATTTAGAGAGTGCTGGTACTCCTGTATCTGCTCAGAGACTAGGGGCCAAGGAGTTGGTAGGAGCCGTTCTGGCAGGGAGGCCCTGTTTTGTCTGAAGGCTCCACCTTGGTGTGGCCCTGCCCAACCTGCATATGCTACCGAAAGCAATCCCCAGGCCTGGGCAGCTGAATGGACCCTCCCAGAGCCAAAATTCTAATTCACTGTCCAGGCTCCTGCTCTCTCCCTCTGTCTCTCTCTCCTTCTGTCTCTGTCTCTCCCTCCCTCCCTCTCTCTCTCTCCTGTCTCTGTCTTCTCTCTCTCCCCCTCTTCCTCTCTCTGTCTCTCCCTCCCTCCCTCTCTCTGTCTCTCTCCTGTCTCTCTCTCTCTCTCCCCCTCTTCCTCTCTCTCTGTGTCTCTCTGCCTCTTTGTCTCTCTCTCCCTCCCTGTCTGTTTCTCTCTCCCTCTCTGTCTCTCTCTCCCTCCCTGTCTGTTTCTCTCTCCCTCTCTGTCTGTTTCTCTCTCCCTCTCTGTCTCTCTCCCTCTGTCTCTCTCCTGTCTCTCTCTGCTCTCTGTCTCTCCCTCTCTGTCTTCTCTCTCTTCCTCCCTGTCTGTTTCTCTCTCCCTCTCTCCCTCTCTGTTTCTCTCTCTCTCTCCCTCTCTGTCTCTCTCTCCCTCCCTGTCTGTTTCTCTCTCCCTCCCTGTCTGTTTCTCTCTCCCTCCCTGTCTGTTTCTCTCTCCCTCTCTCTCTCTCCCTCTCTGTCTCTCCCTCTCTGTCTTCTCTCTCTCCCTCTCTCTCTCTCCCTCTCTGTCTCTCCCTCTCTGTCTTCTCTCTCTCCCTCTCTCTCTCTCCCTCTGTCTCTCTCCTGTCTCTCTCGGCTCTCTGTCTTCTCTCTTTCCCCCTCTTTTCCTCGATCCCCCCCCCCATCCAGTCCCATCCTGGTCCTAGCTCCCACCCCTCACTTGGCCATAGGACCTAGCCTTGGCATCTGCCCCCAGCTCCACCCAACTAAGGCATCTTCTCAGCCCAAGTCACCTTGTGTAATATTAACACTTTAGAGAGAAGAGGAGAAGCCCATCGTCAGCCCTGCCCCTCTGCCAGCTTGGGGAAGGCCCTTGGCTTAGAGGAGGGAAAACCCTCTGTGTACTTCATCAGCAATATTGAGGAACAGAGGGCCACCACGGGCCACCACAGACCGTCAGCCTTGGGGGCTGGAAGGGTTGCTTCCAAGGCTGCCTCTGCTACAGCCTCGCTGGTGACTCTGGGCGGCTCATTCTCTAAAACTCCTCAGTTAAACATCATGGAAGGTCCCCACGCTGGGAGTCCCCTATAGCAGATGCAATCATGGTCCATGAGAGACGGATCCCCCCGTAAAGCAACAGCCATATTCCCTCTGGATCTGCATTTCAGATTACAAACCAAAAGGTTTTCAGGATGTCCCTCCCTCCCCTGACATGGGCATGAACTTCTTTGTTTTTCCCTTTTATTATAAACCTAAGAGGCATTTTCGTTTACAAATAACAAAACAGCAAATTGTATAGGAAAGCGAGGACTGAGGTCGTTGTTTAAAGTATCTATTAAAATGAGCAAGGCCTGTCCGTTCCCCTTCGGACCATTTAGGAACCCTCTATTGTAGACCTGTGGGATTGTGGGCAAATCACGTCACTCCGCCTCAGTTTCTTCATCTGCCAAATGAGGAGAGAAGGAAATGGCCAACGACGCCAGTATCTTTGCCAAGGAAACCCCAAACAGGGTCCGAGTCAGGCAGGACTAAAAAATGACTGAACTGTATATATACATATATATATAATAGCATGTTTTTAATTGAAAATTTTTAATTAATTAATTTAGACTATTTTCCCATGGTTCCATGAGTCATGTTCTTTCCCGCCCCTCCCATCCACTGGGTTTTACATGTATCCTTGATCCAGGCCTATTTCCATATTATTGATCTCTAATAATAGCCTGTTTTAAGGTTTGCAAAGCACCTCGTGTTCTCTCCCGTGTGCGGCTTGTGCTCCCCCCGTGCCTGGCACCAGGAGCTTAGTAAGTCCTTCCTGTAGTCTGGAAAGTCTCCCTGGTCCCTTCAGGGTCTGCTGGCAAGGCAAGAGCGCAGCACTGGACGGGGCAAAGCAGGAAGCCGCCTCCCAGGAGGAAAAAGCAGAGAAAACTGCATTTGCTTCTCAGGAGCAGCCACGCGGCCGGCTGAAGTCCTCGAGTCCCCGGGTAGGGGCAGAGTTTGGGGCGCCAGATGGGCCCCCATTACAAACATTAATCAGTGATCAATAATCCCTCCCTGGACAGGTGAGGAGGAGAACCCTAAGCCACAGAGAGGCGCTCACAGCTAGGCCTCCCGGGCCAGCTGTACCCCCTTCTAGCCATGGGACCTCGAGCAAGACCTTTAACGTGTGGGAGCCTCAGTCTTCCAATCCACTGATGAGCATTTCCCAAGGCCCCAGGATCAGGGGGCTGGTAGAGCCCAGGGTCAGGCAGGAGAGGAAGCCCTGCCTGGGAGGCGCTGGTGAAGGCTGGGATGTGCCCAGGACCACAATGCAGGCCGGCATTTCTGACTTCAGGGCTGCCCCCCTCACACTGGGGGTCCCTGACTTCCCTGGACTCCCAAGCCCCCCTGGAGGCCTGGCCAAGACTGCGTCTGGAGGTCCTGGAAGAAATGCTCCTTTCAGGAGGAACCTTCCCCAGCCCACCCGGCGGCCAAGTTCACAGACCATTCTAAGCCCATCCAGATGGCAGGACAGAATGCGGCACCCCGATCTGCAGAAGGGCCCCCCTTGTGGCCTTGTACTTCCCAGCTGAGTAACCCTGGGAAAGTCACCTCACTGCTCTTCTGCCTTGGAACCAACACACAGCATTGACTCCAAGAGGAAGGTAAGAGGTGTGTGTGTGTGTGTGTGCTGGGGGAGAGACAGAGAGACAGACAGAGAGGGAGATACAGACAGAGAGAAACAGAGGCAGACAGACAGACAGGGACAGAGACAGAGAGACAGAAACAGAGAGACAGAGATGGAGAGAGACAGAAATAGATAGACAGAGACAGACAGAGATAGAGACAGAAAGACAGAGATGGAGATAGAGACAGAGAGAAACAGAGACAGACAGACAGAGAGACAGAAACAGAGACAGAAAGGGAGATAGAGACAGAGAGGGAGATAGAGACAGACAGAGATGGAGATAGAGACAGACAGACAGAGACAGAGAGACAGAGATGGAGAGACAGAAATAGACAGAGAGACAGCCAGAGACAGAGACAGACAGTGACAGACAGAGAGGGAGATAGAGACAGAGACAGTTACTTTAGCAAAGGACTGGAAAAACTCACTTGACAATCTGTGAGTTCACTTTCCTTTTTTTGAACATTTAAATAAAGATAAGATTTTTTTAGCCTAAGGGCAAAAAAAAAACTTCATTAAAATCAATTAGTTGGGAGGAGTCCCAGGTGAATTCTGCCATTTTTTAAGCCTTACAGAGTCTGGTGAACACAATTACCTTTGCTGGGTCCCCTGTGCACTTCAGTGAGTGCCAACAGGTGACAAGGAAGTGTCCAGGGCCCTCTGTGTGGAAGCCTGAAGATTAAATGTATACACACAAGTGTACCACTATCCCCTCCCATCCCCCTCTAGGAGCTCCGGGCTGGCGGAGGGGCAAGTGCTCGCTGCAGCCTCTGTGCAGGGTCCTGGCAGCAGGGGCTCCCCAGGTGAGGAGGAACAGGACCAGAGACCGGGCAGAGCAGCAGGCGCTGGTCCCTCCCTCCCTCCTCCCAGCTGCGCTGCCTCCTCGTTCGGCGCCCCCCACCCCCACCCCCAGCCCCAGCCCAGGCCCTCCCCTGGCCGCTCCCTCCCGACGCTGTTGCCGCTGCCACCACCACCACCGCCGCCGCCGCCGCCACTGCTGCTTCCACCGCCGCCTGGTCGTCCTCACGGGCTGCGCTCCATCCCCGGGGCTGCTCGGGTGCCCCCTCCCTCCCGTGGGTCCGTCCCTCCTCCCTCTGCCCCCTCCCTCCCGTCCCCTCCCCTCCCTCTTCCCTCTGCCCCCTCCCTCCCTTCTCCCCTCCCTCCCTCCCTCCCTCCTCCCTGCTCCCTCTCTCTCTCTCTCTGCTCGCCGCCCGCCCGGCCGCCCGCCCGCTCTCGCCGGCCCTGGCGACAGAGCTGACGCCGCGGGGGCTCTCGATGTGACACCATGACCGGCATCGCGGCCGCCTCCTTCTTCTCCAATACATGCCGCTTCGGGGGCTGCGGGCTGCACTTCCCGAGCCTGGCCGACCTCATCGAGCACATCGAGGACAACCACATCGGTACCGGGGCCGCCCCGGGCTGGGGGGAGGGGGCGCCCGCTGCGGGGGGTGGGGCGGAGGGGAGACGCGGACCCGGGCGAGGGAGGGGCGAGGGGAGCAGGCTCTGGGCGGGGAAGCCTCGGGGCTCTGCGGGGCCGGGGCCGCTTCCGCCCGCCCCACCCGGGCCCGGCCCGAGCTGTCAGGCTCGGCCGCTGCTGCTGCTGCTGCTGCGGCTGCTGCCGCCACCGCCGCCGCTGCCGCGGGGAGGGCGGGGCGGGGGCGGCGGCCATTCCGCTTCCTCCTCCTCCTCCCCCCACCCCCACCCCCACCCCGGGGGCCGCCGCTGCGTCCTGTCAGCTCCCGTTGCTAGGTGTGGCTGGTGGGGTAGAGAAGAGAGGGGGAGGAAGAGGAGGAGGAAGGAGGAAGGACGGGGCGGGCGGGCCGGCGCCCCGCGTGCCCCGGCCCCCAGCGCCAGCACGCGTGCATGCACGCCTGTTTGCTGGAGAGCTGGCATGCACGCGTGCACGCACCCGCCGCGGGCCGCAGCCGCAGCCGCCCCTGCTTCCCAGGGGACTGTGCCGGGGGCGCGGCCTAGGCCGGTTGCCTGCGTGGAGAGGGGCGCGGGGCTGGCCCGGGACCTCCAGTCGGCGAGCTGCCCTTTAACTCAGCAGAGAGAGGGGAGTCCTCCTCCCCTCCCCCACCCGCCGCTGCCAAAGTCACTGCCAACCCCCTCCCCCCATCCCGCCGCCAAAATCCCGCCGCCAAAGTCAGGGCTCCGTTCCCGCCCGCCGCCGCCGCCCAACCCAGGTCCGCTAAGTGGCCCCCCTCCCCTGTGGAGCGGCCGTCACCTGCGGCAGGTGTGCCATTGGGAGCTTGTACAGGTGTGTGTGTGTGCTCACGTGCACGTGGGACAGACAGGGCACTCCCAAGGGTCAGCCATTGGGCCCGGCGGGGTCGGCAGCGCGGGGCCTGCAGGTGCCGGCGTAAGAACCCGGGGGCAAAGCGGGGCTCCTTGTGCTTCTGCCGGAGGTGAACCCGGGCAGGTGGCAGCCGCTGCCGCCCACCGCTTGGGGCTTTGTATCTCGGGGCCTGGCACGTGGGAGGCACTTAATAAGGCCCCGATGATTGATTTTTTTGTTTCAGGGATGTGAAGGAGGAAATCGGGGAACTGAGGGTGGGCAGCCCGCCGCAGTGCTGGGGGTGGGGCTCTAGGCAGAATGGGGAAGATGCGAGTTCAAATGTTCCACGGAGTCCTGGAGGGGCTGTCCTGCCTTCAAGTTTACTCCTCCAGGAGTCCCTGAGAGTCAGGGCTTAGCCTCGGGGGAGGCTGGACGGTCTTTGGGACCCCTGGCAGTGTGCATCCAGGGCTGGCCTTAGAGTCCTGCAGAGCTGAGTTCAAGGGGTGCCGGTGGCTCCTCCCAGCCCTCCTGGGTCCTGGACCCCCGGCAGGCTCTCTAGATACACCAAATACATAGAATTCCAAAGGAAAGGGATTATATTGAAAAATAGCAAAAGCATTTAGGAAACCATTTCCTGGAGCCCAGGTGGAGAAGTGGAGCTTGACTAGCCCCTGGCTGTCCTCTGAGGCTTGGGGCTGTGACCCGGGCCAGGGGCCTGCCCTCCCCCTACTCTGACAGAGAACATCCTCCCCTGGGCTGGAGGAGTGACCTCGGGCAGAGGCAGCCTCCAAATGGCCTCCCAGCCTTAGAATTCTAGCAGGTCCTGGATGAAGGCCTTGCCCCAGGCCCCAGAGTTTGGGGGGGCCCTGGCAGATCTTTTCAGCTAAAGATTCTCAGGGTATCTTAATCTACTCCTCTTCATTCTGCTTGTCCAGAAGGAATAAAAACTAAGACTATCAAACCCTCGTTTAGAAATCAGCCTCTAGTCCTGCCAGAAACCTTGCTTGGGAGGCTCAGTGCCTGGGGAAGATCATGTCATCTCTTGAGATCTCAGTGTGGTCCCCTAGAAAATGGAAGGCTGGGAGGGGAGGGCCTGAAAGGCCCCCTCCAGCAGCGAAGGAAAGGTCAGACCCTGCAGTCAAGGTTATGGCCCGAATTGCTCATCTGCATGAGTAGTAGGTGTTCCTCACCCTCAGAAATCCAGGTCTGCCCCCCTCCAAGGGCATTAATCTTTAAACACACTGAAAGCTTTGCCAGAAATGTTAGCTGCATCCCGGAGCAGGTTCTTCCCATTATCCATCCCCCACTGCCCACCCCCAGTAAGGCGGCAGTGATGAGAACAGGATGAATCTGTGGCAGAAGTCACAGCCACTTGCCTCAGGGGACAAAGGCCTTTTGAAAGTCCCCTTTGGGGTTGAAACTTGGGGTTTTAAGCCCTTCTCTTCTGTCCTGGAATCAGTGCTGTATCCCAGTGACACACACTTTTTAAAATGTCCTTCCCCTCCATCTCAGAATTGCTACAAAGCATCCATTCCGAGGTAGAAGGAGCAGTAAGGGCCAAGCTGTTGGGATGGTGGCACGTGCCCAGGGTCAGGCAGCTAGGAAGCATCTGGGGCCAACATTTGAACCCAGAATCTCCCATCTCTGGGCCTGGAGCCTTGTTCTTATGTCCTTGTCATTTCTGAATGTGCGTCTCCACAGGGATCATCCCAATCAGCCCGGGCAAGGATTCCGGATAAACCGCTCCCCACCCACAGGCTGCCATCTTTCCCATCCAAGGAGAGAGGTAGATTTCCTTTCTTGTCAGTTTCCAAACTGGACAGGAAAATATCCAACAAGCAATCAGTTTCTCTCTCGTGCTCCGGCCTGCAGGGTTTGCTTATTTCAGGTCTTCCTGTGACTCTCTGACTTCATCTCATTGGCTGCTTTTTATGGTGCAAAAATATTGTTACTTTCCCCAATCACACTTTGTGTAGTCGTTCTCCAAGTCAGAGAACATCTACTCAATTTCTGGCTCTGTTCCTATGTCGGCCTGTAGACAGACTCTCCGGTTTTTCTGTCTTTGACTTTCTGAGGTTTGAAATGTTACCAGAATGGTGTGATCTCTGGGTCAAAGGGCATGGATATTGGAGTTACTATCTTTTCTTTAAAATAGATTTTTATTTATTTGTTCAATATTTCCCAATTACATGTAAAAATGTTTTATTCATTTAAAATTTTCTTTTAGTTCTAAATTCTTTCCATCCCTTCCCTCCTCTACTGCTGGAGAAGGCAAACAATACAATAATCGATTATACATGTGAAGTCATGCAGAGCATATTTCTGGATCTGCCAAGTTGAAAAAGAAAACACACCAAAAAATAGAAAAGAAAAAGAAAGTAAAAAGCGTGTGCTCGAATTACTCTTCTTGGGAACTTTTCCTCATCATTCCCAGAATGATTAGATCCCTTCCCAACAGTGACTGGTCAGTGAATGTTTATTGGCGTGTTCCAGGGGTGCAGACTGGCAAAATATGGTCCAGGATTCCTCTGAGTGTGCAAATAGCTACAAACATGTAAGATGTGTGTGTGTTCTGTGGTCCATGGAAGGGCATTTCAGAGGGAGGAAAGGCTTCTTGACTAGAGTGGAGGTCGAGTCCTGAAGGAGTCCCGTCACCCAGGAGGCGGGTGTAGGCGTAGGGGCCTGCCAGGGTTTGGCCACAGATCCAATATTGGGGGTGAGGGGGGGGAAGAGAGCCTGGCTCCGTGTCACTCGGGGGAGGGGGGATGCCCTCAGCGGTAAGAGGGCCCCGAGAAGCAGGAAGAGGTGAAGATTCACCTTCCTCCTGCCCCAGAAGTGTCAGAGGCTGCAGGGACCTGGGCAGGAGGAGGGCTAAGCAATGACCATTCCATGGGGTTCATCCCTCCCTCCAGAGATGTCAGCGAGAGGAGAGGGGAGAAGAAGGGACGGGATGCCAAGAAGAGAAGGATTCTTTGTAATGCCTTTGGGCTCAGGACAGTTGGGTTAGATCATGGAGCCAGCTGAAAATCCTGCCACAATTCAGACAATGTGTAAGACTTCAGCCTCGGCTGCTTTATGTGTAAAATGGGGGGGCCAATAAGGACCTTCTGCGCCCTCCTCAGTAGCCAGCCTACTTTGACTGCTTCCAAGGCCTGCCAAGTACTGTTATTTCCTCCTACCTTTGCTACCCAGCTGGGAGGTGGCGCTCTGATCCTTGTTTTACAGATGAGGAAACTGAGGCACAGTGGGCTACGGACCTGACCAGGGTCTAGACGCTATCTGAAGTCTGCTGTGAGCCTCGCTCTTCCTGACTGCTCTGTACCCCTTTGCTGCCCAGGGCTGGCCCGTTCCAGGCTTGGCTGCCTTTCCCACCCCCCCTTGCCAAATTCCCCTGGCAGCAGAAGCGGAGATGGATCTCCGACCCCTCCATCCCTGCCGCCTTGCCAGGGCTTGGCCAGGGCATCCCGCCTCCTGCCATCTTGGGACAGAGTAGGGAGGGAGGAGCCGCCCCACCATCCCCTAGAAAGAAGCCAAGAGCCGGCAGCCTCGGGGCACGCGCAGACCACCAGCCAGCCTTTAAGTGGGAGAATCCGGACAGAAGCAGTCTTTGGTGTTGCGAAGACCGAAGCTTCCTCGAGAGATGGGAGAGCTGCAAGGCCTTGCCGAAGTGAGAACCGAGGCTGACTGGCCGCTTCGTGGGCTTAACTTCCTTATTTAACAAGTGGGGAAACTGAGGCTGGGGCCGGCTGAGCGGCCGGCGCTTGGCTTCCTTCTCTGGGAGTCTGGGCCAGGCTTGGGGGTGCCGCGTGGAGCAGCGGGGGACAAGCCCCTTCCCCAGCCCGCAGCCCAGACTAGCTCTGGGTCCGATTTCTGCGCGGGCCAGAGGCGGCTTGGCCTCCCGGAGGCCTGAGTCTCTCCCGGAGGTCTTTGGAAATCCACCCTCCCTCCGCACGGGAGCCCAGGGTTTAATCCCTCTCACAAAAGGCGCCCCCTCCGGCCGGAGCGTGGAGAGGCCCAATGGCGCCTCCCCCGGAAGTTGGGGCCTGCCCCGAGGCTGCCCAGCTGTGGTGCCTGAGTGGGATGCCGCCCCGCCCTCTGCCTTGGGGAAGCCCCTGGCACTGGCGAGGCTGCCCTTGGCTCAGGGAGGGCTCCGCCAGCCCCTGCCCTGCGCCGGCTTCCCTCCGGGCGGCCTCTACGTTCCGAAGATGATTAGAAGGTGCTTTTTCATCCGCGGGGAGCTCGCTACCATATGAAACAAATCGGGCCCTGGGTGACCTGGAGAGCTGGGTTCAAGTCCGGCCTCTGACCCTTCCTGGTGGAGTGACCCTGGACCAGTCACTGACCCCAGTTGGCTAGCCTTTGGGGCTCTTCCGCCCTGAGGCCGATCTTGATTCTGACCTGGAAGGTGTGGGGGTGAAAAGGAAACCCAAGAGAGGCTGCCTTGGAGGCTGCTGCCCCGAGGCCGGATGGAGCAGTGGGCAGAGCCGGGTCTCCCAGCAGCATTCCCCTCTGCTCTGTGCTGCCCCTTGTTCTTCCCTTCTCAGAAGGACCAGGTCAGGGCTGAATCCCTCCATCTTCCCAAGTGAGAGGCAGGAAGACCCGAGTTCAAGTCCGGCCTCAGACACAAATGAGCTGGAGGAGGAAATGTCAAACCACTAGTCCTGTGACCATGGGAAACCCTTTTCTCTCTCTGACCTCAGTCTTCTGATCCTGAAAATGGGAGTATCCCTCTCGTACAGGCCTGAGGAGGCTGTTAGGAAGGCCCTGGACCCCCCATTGGGTCCCAATATGGGGGATTCACTGTGTAAACCTTAGCCCCGAGCTCTTCTGAGCTCTCCCAGGCCCAAACCCAGACGTGGGGGCACCGGACTGTCTGTCTGTCCCTCCTGCTGGGCCTGGAGACCAAAATTTTGGTTCCGTTTTGTTTCCTCCTACAGCGGGTGAGCAAAAAGCCCAGCCTCGGCTTACCCTCCCTCCTAGGGCCGAGGATCCTGCTGGTACAAATGGGGGTCCCACAGCACAGCCACCCCACCGTGGCCTTGCACCTCCCTCTGGGGGGGTCCTTCCACCATCCTATAATCAGAGGCTTCGCACTGTCCCCCCAAAAAGCTGCTCTGGGTATTGTTAATGCTGTGCTCAGGGGTCCCCCAGAGCCTGACTTCCCTCTTCCTTCAGTCTGAACTCCCTGGGGCTCTCCCAGGGCCTCAGACATGGAGCCAGACAGGAACTCGGAGATTCCCAGCCCTAACGCCTCTCTACAGATGGGGAAACAGAGGCCTGGAACCAGGAGTCACCATGCAGCGTGCCTCCCTTTGCTCATCTGAAAAATGGGAGTAAATAGCACCCCCTTACTGAAGAGAGTGAGACAGAGAAGTGGGCCACAGACTGTGAGCTGTTCAGTTTAGTGGCAGCTGGGAGCCCCCTCCCACCCCCCAAGGCCTCTGCCCTAAAGAAAGAGGTGCCCGGACTAGAGCGGGGTCCCTGTGTGTGTGTGTGTGTACAGCCGGGACCGAGGACCGTCCACGGCCTGCAGAGCTCTAGTGTCCACAGCCCCTGTGGCTTCTCCAGACGTGCGTGTTTCTTTTTCAGTGTAATAAATTCACACTCAAAGCTGCCTTGTTTTTCTGTGATTCTTCCTGGCCTTTATGCATTAGAAATAATTTGGTGACCTTCCTTTTTTGCTCTCTCCCTATTTCCTTCCTTCTTTCCCTCCCTCCTTCCTTCCTTCCTTCCTTCCTTCCTTCCCTCCTTCCTTCCTTCTTTTCCTCTCTCCCTCCTTCCTTTCTCCCTACCTTCCTTCCTTCGTTCTTTCCCTCCTACCTTCCTTCCTTCTTTCCTTCCTTCCCTCCTTTCTTCTTTCCCTCCTTCCTTCCTTCCTTCCTTCCTTCCTTCCTACCTTCCTTCCTTCCTTCCTTCCCTCCTTCCTTCTTTTCCTCTCTCCCTCCTTCCTTTCTCCCTACCTTCCTTCCTTTCTCCCTTCCTTCCTTCTTTCCCTCCTTCCTTTCTCCTTACCTTCCTTCCTTCCTTCCTTCTTTCCTTCCTTCCCTCCTTCCTTCTTTCCCTCCCTGCCTCGCTCCCTCCCTCTCTTCTCCTTCCTTCCTTTCCTGACTCTCCCACACTAATCCCTTCTTCCTCATCCAGGCCAACTCGCCTCCCCAACCCAGAAAAAAGAAAGAAAAGAAAGGAAAGCCAAATGCCTCCTGGCTCTCGTGCTGCACCTCAGCGGCCTTCTCCCTCCCTGGTCCTTGGAGCTCCAGGTTGGCATGGCTGGGACCCCTTCCTCAGGCTCTCGGCTCCCAGTTCTGCTCACCTAGGGCACATCCCGGCCCCTCACCCTCTCCCCCATCCTGCAGCACTTTCCCTGGCTTCTGTCTCAGGCCGACCCAGTGTCTGAGGCCTTCAAGGCCCAGCAAGGGCTCTGCTGGGAGGGCCATGCCTGGATGGAGGGGCTGCTCCATGGTGTCTCCTGGGGGCCCACCAGCCACCTGAAGGAGGGAGGCAGCACGTGACTTGTCCAGGGTCACGCCATGGGGCCCCTCTGAGTGCCCATTGATGGGTGGGTGAGTGGCGCAGAGGAGGGGCCTGTCACGAGGCCTCAGGCCTTTCCTCCCCCGAGTGACCCCTGATGTGCGCCCTGCAGACGCCTCAGGATCCAGCCAGAGGGGCTCGGAGGCCCCCCAGAGGGGGGAGGGGGAGGGAGAACAGAGTCCGGAGGAAGCTGCTCCTGCGTGCCCAGGATGGAGAAGGAGC
>NC_077231.1:309250459-309350459 GCF_027887165.1 Monodelphis domestica
AGGAGGCGTGATGGAGCTGAGGCTGCCGAGGGCTGACGGTTCCCCCTAAAAACCTCGGGGAATAGTCGTGAGGAAGGACGCCGGTACCGGCAGCATCAGGCGGCTTCTCAGGGGTGCCGGGGCGGAACCACGGCCGGGGCCGGGCCTTCGGGTCGGCACCGAGACCCTGGCCCGGGTGAGCGTCGGCGTCTCTGGCTCCTGAGAGGGACGAAGGAAGGGAGGAAAAGGGCGGCCGGGGGACAGATGCCCGGGGAAGCCCAGGCCGCCCCCAGCCACGGAAGTCAGGCGGCTCTCTGGCCTTACGCCACCGCCTGCCGTGCCTGGCTGCCCTCCAGGTGGACACCGACACCCCATGAGGCGCAGTGAGGGCGAGATCAGGCTTGGAGAGGCTTCACGGGGCAGATTGAGGGGCTGCATCTCCAGATCCCCATCTTCCCTGGGGCTGTCCTGGAAGTGAGGGGTGCACCCCAGGCCTCTCTCCCTCACCCCACGCACCCCATTTTACTCTCTCCTGGAGAGGTCTGGTCCGAGATCAGAGACTGTGAAGTGGAAAGGATTCAGAAGTCATGGCATTGAGCCCCCCATTTCACAGGTGAGGAAACTGAGGCACAGGTGGCTAAAACTGACATAGGGACCAGGGAGTGGGGGGACCCTCCCTCTTCTTACCTGGCACCCGCAGAGCAAGCCCAGACCACTCTTCCCCTTGCATATCAGAGGTCCTAGTACCCCTATACCTCAAGGAGGGACTCTGGGCACCCCATACCTTAAGGGGGACCCTCGGTGTCCCCATTTCCCAAGGGAGGTCTCTGGGTACCCCAATACCTTGAAGGGGACCCTAGGTGTAGGCCAAGGGGGTGAAGTGACCCAGCCAGGAAGAGTCCGAGGTCCAGTTTGGGCTGAGAGCCTCTCGAATCCAGAACCGAGCTCCATCCTCCGCTCTAGCCGGCTGCCCTTAAGAATAGCTCTTTAAAAATGGGTCCCAGCAAGCCTGGGGACCTGCACTGCCTGGAGGTGCAAAACCCAGCCTCCCGCTCCCTCCCAGGGCAGCCCAGCCTCGCTGGGGAGGGATCGTAGGTTGTGCACAAAGGTGAATCCTGGCATCCTCGCCAAGGCTTACCCCGTTTGTCACTGCTGCCCAGGCTCTGCCACTGGACTTAGAGACTCTCCTAAAAAAGAGACGGTGCCCAGCCTTTCCCGAGTGCCGCCTGCCTCAGTCCTTGGGCTGCCATTTTCTCTGATGCCATTTTATGCCAGGTCTGGTCCATGCCACAGCCTCGTGCCACCATCAGGGCTGTCCTCCCTTTTTTTATTCCCTTCTCGAGCTTGCCTGACTTGGCATGAGGGACTGAGGTTTATTTGGGTTTCTTCCCACCCTCCTGCACAAATCAAAATAACCGAGACGTCTGGCCTCCACGCCGTGGCGCTCAGTCTCGGCTTTGGGGCCATCACCTGGCAGAGGCTGCCCGGCTAGAAGGGAAACCGAAAAATGCCCCGAAGGATGCTTATGTGGGAGCACCACTGACTTCTTCCTCCTTCCTCCCTTCTGGGGCCACCTGCAGCCTTCCAGGCCTTCGATTCTTTGACCCGACCTGGATAAACCAGACATCGGACCTGAACTGCTCATTTCCCTTCACTATTGGCATAATTTAAAAAGTCTCTCTGTCTCTGTCTCTATCTCTGTCTCTCTCTCTCTCTCTGTCTCTATCTCTCTGTCTCTGTCTCTGTCTCTGTCTCTCTGTCTCTCTCTCTGTCTCTGTCTCTGTCTCTCTCTCTGTCTCTATCTCTCTGTCTCTGTCTCTCTCTTTCTCTGTCTCTGTCTCTATCTCTCTGCCTCTTCTTCAGCCTCTCTCTGTCTCTGTCTCACTGTTCCTCTCTCTCCTTCTCTGTCTCTCTCTTTCTCTCTGTGTGTCTTTCTCTCTGTCTCTCTGACTCTGTCTCTGTCTGTCTGTCTGTCTCTTTCCCTCCCTCCCTCTCTCTCTCTCTCTCTCTCTCTCTCTCTCTCTCTCTCTCTCTCTCTCTCTCTCTCTGTCTCTGTCTCTCTCTCTCTTTGTCTCTCTCTTCCCCCCTCTCCCTCCCTCCCTTTCCCTCTCTGTCTCTGTCTCTGTCTCTGTCTCTCTTCCTTCCTCCCTCCCTCCCTCCCTCTCTCTCTCTCCCTCTCTGTCTCTGTCTCTCTCTCTCCCTCTCCGTCTCTCTCTCTCTCCCTCCCTCCTTCCCTCTCCCTTTCTCTCTCTCTCTCTGTCTCTCTCTCTGTCTCTCCCTCTCTCTCTGACTCTCTCTCTGTCTCTCTCTCTCTCTCTCCCTCTCTCTCTGCCTCTCCTTTGGCCTCTCTCTGTCTCTGTCTGTCTCACTGTTCCTCTCTGTCCTTCTCTGTCTCTGTCTCTCTCTCTCTGTCTGTCTCTGTCTCTGTCTGTCTCTCTCTGTCTCTGTCTCTCTCTGTCTGTCTGTCTCTCTCTGTCTGTCTGTCTCTCTCTCTCTGTGTCTGTCTCTGTCTCTGTCTCTCTCTGTCTCTCTCCCTCTCTGTCTCTCTCCCTGTCTCTGTCTCTATGTCTCTGTCTCTGTCTCTCTCTCTCTCTGTCTCTGTCTCTCTCTGACTCTCTCTCTGTCTCTCTCCCTCTCTCTCTGCCTCTCCTTTGGCCTCTCTCTGTCTCTGTCTGTCTCACTGTTCCTCTCTGTCCTTCTCTGTCTCTGTCTCTCTCTCTCTGTCTGTCTCTGTCTCTGTCTGTCTCTCTCTGTCTCTGTCTCTGTCTGTCTGTCTCTCTCTGTCTGTCTGTCTCTCTCTCTCTGTGTCTGTCTCTGTCTCTGTCTCTCTCTGTCTCTCTCTCTCTGTCTCTCTCCCTCTCTCTCTCTCTCTCTCTCTCTCTCTCTCTCTCTCTCTCTCTCTCTCTCTCTGTCTCTGTCTCTCTCCTTCTCTGTCTCTCTCTCTGTCTCTCTGTCTCTCCCCCTTTCTCTCTCTGCCTCTCCTTCGGCCTCTCTCTATCTCTGCCTGCCTCCGTCTCCATCTCTCTGTCCCCAGAGCCGGCCGTCTCAGAGTCCGGAACAAGGCTGGTTTCTCTCATTTTCTCAAAAGGTCTGATTCTGGGAGCTCTGGAAATGGGTGTGGCGGAAGACGAGGCAGACCAGCCGTCTGTCTGTCTGTCTGTGCCTTTGCTCTGCTGTCAGTATTTCCCTTCCTGTTTAGCCCCTCCGGACCATCCCTGGCTCATCCCTGGTCTTAGTAGCCCCCTTGGGCCGGGGTTTCCTCCCGGTCCCGCTTGGTGCCGCCTGGATGTTGGCTCTGGGATTTAGGCTCTCTTGTCTCAGCGTGGCGTCCTAGAACCCGGCGGGAAGGACCTAGAACGATGATTAGCTGTCTTGCCCCATTTTGCCGCCGCCGAGGACCCCGAGGTCCCAAGAGGAGACAGTTTCCTGTGGAGTGCGTGAAGGAGGGTGTCCAGGACTTTGTCTGGGCTCCCAGTGGGCTCTGCCCCTCCACTGGGTCGCAGCCTCCCCGCGCCTTAGTTTCCCCTTCTGTCAAATGAGGCGTTTCAATGAGGAGGCCTCTGAGGTCCCTGGGAGGGTCTTGCTGAAGGGTGAGCAAGAAAGTCCTCCGCGGTAGAGCCAAGGATGGGCACCTTCCAAGGCCCCGGGGCAGGCTGGGGTGCGCTCGGGGGATACAGTAAGACGGACCCCACAATGCATCCACCTCCCCCACCTTAGCTCGCCATATTCCGCTCCTTTTTGAATTTTATTTTGAAAATAAATAAAAATGCATAAACATAAACATATAAAATATAAACGAATGTCTACAAATCTATAAATCAATAAGTGAACAATAAACACCAAAGAAGGTTCCCAGCCGGGTGCTGCGATGCGAGTACTCCAAGCCACCTGGAGGGGCGGGCGGTCCGCCGCACTCCAGTCGGGGCCCCGGCAAATCTCTTCATAATCAGGGCTGACCAGAAGGCGGCTTTAGGTCTGCCTGCCTCGGTTTATTCAGCTGTAAAATGGGGATCACAGCCGGGCTTCTCGAGTGATTGTGAAGTACTTAGCACCATGCCGGCACGCAGGAAGGGATCTCGGAATACTTATGCCCTTTGCACTGTCTCCAGTAGAATTTCCAAGGCGGCTCCGAGGGGCGGAGCCCGGAGAGTTTGCACTGAGCCGGGGTCCTTCCTTGGCCTCCAGCCAACCAGCTGACTCCTCTGGGAAATGGGCACCATCGTGGGCCTCCTCCAGAGCCCTCTGCACCGGACTCAGACTCTGGCTTCCCCTGGACGGGGTCTTGGCTTCCAGAGGGAAGGTGCCACCCGCCCCTCGCCACGTCGGAGGAGAGAGGGGAGACGAAGGAGCGGGGCAACTGCACCATCGCTGGAGGGGGGAGACCCCAGGAAGGGGGCCGAGAGAACTCGGGAGATCCAGGCTGCCCCTTGGCTGTGGGCCTCTGGGACACAGCAGCCCCTCTGGGACGGTCCTTCCCTGCCTTCAGGCACCTCCGTGGACGCTGGGGCCGCCTTCCAGAGCCTCGGCGGAAGGGGAGCCTCTTTATTCAGATCGGCTTTGGCAGGATCCCCCCTAAAATGATGCAGCCCCCAGCCAGGGCTGCTTCTCTCTTAGCTGGCCCAAACGGTCTGCGATGGCGAGTGATGGAGCACGGCCCGAGGGCTCTTGTTAGCAAGTCCCAGGCGGTCAAGACACCCGACTGACCTTGGGCGATGGCCGCCTGGGGACCCCAATGCCGGGAGCCCAGGGTGGACCCTCGGAGCTGTCTGGGAGCTTTGCGGTCGCCAGGGGGCTCTCCCTAGTTTGGGGGGGGCCGTCCCCCACCCTCGCCCCCATAGGCTCACCTCCCACTGGGGTCTTCCTCGGGGGTCCCTGCCTTGGTTTTTCTCATTTCGGGTTCCCCGTGTTACCACTTCGCCGCTTTCCTTTGTAATCCTCCGTGTTTTACGGGATGATTCTGGGAAGGGCTCTCTGGGCTTCCTCAGACGGACACGGGAAAGGCTAAACGGCTGGCTCTGGCACAGAAGGTCCCACAGGACAGAGCTCAGACGCGGCATGGATTCGACTGAGGTCACCGAATCATAGGCGTAGAGGGAGAGCGGACTTCAGATATCCCTGGGCGTCCGACTCCCACCATGTGTGGAACTGCAGCCACGGAGATCTGACGCGTCCCTGGGCCCAGAGCTAGCCCAGGAGAGGGCTGGAACACCGGGCTCGTGCCGGGCGGCCCAAGCTTCCTTCTCGTTCTCCAGATTCTAGGAAGCCCAGGGGGGCTCCCCTCCCTTGCCCGTGCCATTGTTGCTGAAAATGGGGGGGGGGGGGCTCGAATCTTGATTCTTGAATGGATGCCAGCATGCCGCCCTCGTTTGGCTTTTGGATGTTTGGGATTGTGGAGGTGTGTGACTGGGAGACCCTCCCTGGAAACAGGGCTCTCGGAGGCTACCAGGATCAGATCTCCCAGTTCCCCTTCCTCCCATGGCCAGAAGAGGGACACTTAATACCCACGTTTGACTGAATGAATGAACCAATGTCTCCTTGGAGAGGAACAGGGTAAATAAGGTCCCTTTTGTGTAGAGGGAAGGACCCCACCCTTCTCCATCCAGATTGGAGTCTAGACAACAACAGGGTACCCGGATCTCCTCGGAAGGGCTCCCCGCTTCCAGATGAGCCAGACAGATGTGTCATTGGCATGGGGAATGATTTATGTTGCTGACAGAGGCTCATTAGCATGTTCAAAATGCATAAGGGGTCAGAGTCTCTGTTGGCAAATTGGTTGTAGGGAAATGGGAAGGATGCTTTGATTTAAAGATCTGGGTCCGCTGGGAACTTTTTTTAAGCATCTGATACGTGATGTGATTTGTGCTTCTATAAGGGAAGATGCGCAGACCATGGAAGGAGATTGAAAATGGTCTTGCCTGCCATTCCCCAAACCAGGGCAATTCCACTAAGAATCTGTAGTGTTTGCATAAATGGAATTATTTCGAGAGACAGAGCCCACACGGTGGGAAGCTCTGATGATTTTCGCTCCCCACCAGTATGCAAATAGTGAGCGGTGATTCAAGCATAATGTAATCAAGGTTCCCAAAGTTAAATAATTTAAATTTCTTGCTGAAACCGGTGGGAGATTTCATGCCAGGAATAGATCGGCCTGCATACTGATGTCCCAAGAGCAGCAGAGGAAAGAGAGCGGCAGGAAGTTTGCTGGGTGATTGCTTTAAATAAGAAGCCAGCGCCATTCACCATGGACTCTGTGACAGGAAGAATCTTCCCACTTGTCAATGCCAGTGCCTGGGTGCCTGATTTGACAGAGGCCTAGAGTTAGGTCAGCATCCTTCCTGCTCTATTCTTGGAGGAACCAAGAAGCCTCCTCATTTTTCTGGGCCATGCCTTGGGAGTGTGCTGTTCCTCCTAAAAGATTTCTTGTCAGTTTTAGAGGTTGATGTTGACATGTCTTTTGGCCTGGATTTGATTGGCAGGCAAGCACCCCCCTCCCCCCCTCCCCCCCAATAATCTTAGTGTTGAAACTTTCCATGAGAACCTACCCTGTGGTTGAAAGCACAGGTTGGGTACTTTCTGTGCAAGATCTTTCCTGATATCAGTAAGCATTTATTAAGCACCTACTGTCTACCAAGCACTGAGCAAAGCACTGGAGGTAGCAAAGAATGGGAAAGAGCCCCTGCCCTCCAGGAACTTCATGATCTAGTGGAATGTTCCCAGCCAATGATCTCCTCCTCCTGAAATTCCTTTGCATTTCCTTATTTGTACAGATCTCCTTCCCTTAGAGACTGTGAGCTCTTTGAGGGCAGAAGTTGCTTGGTTTTGTCTTTGTAGCTTTAATGCCTAAAGTGGTGCCTTGCCTACAAAAGGCACTTACTTAATGTGGGTTTGTTAGATTGAATCTGTGATCCTTATCCTCCCTGACACACATCTTTACGCATTTTCAGTCCTTTGTGCCCAGGCTCTTGGAGAGCTAGTGAGACTAACAAATGACCTTGGGTTTTAGAAGCTGTTAAATTTAGTTTGGGGCTTGACCACCATGCTTGATCTGTAAAATGGGCATGTTTTCCTGACTGAACACCCTGTATAGCTACCAATGAGTGGGCTTTCCCATAAAGTGCACTCATTTTCAGACCGCTTCCTGGGGCTAGTCAGAGGGAAATTTATAGATATATGGGGCATCACATAAAACTTTTGTTTAGGCTTTGTTTCCTTCCTCTTAGGGCATTTGGCTGGGGGCTTTCTTTGTTTTTAACAAGAAAACTTTCCAGCTAATGGACTTGGACAAACTGAATAGTTCTTGGGTTAATATGTTTGCATTCTTGCCTGGAGAGAGGCTTTTGCCTCATGGGTTTGCCTCATGCTCTCAGTTGAGCTAATGAACTAATAAAAATTACCATGAAACTCAGCACCAATAATTATAAAAATAATAATGAGATTGTTAAAATTCCTGTGTTGTATAATGTAATGGGCTTGGCCTTGAAGCCAGGGCCTTGGGTCCAAGTTTGAATTTTGTCCTAGATTTTGATGGAGACTTGATTAGAGATTAGATAGAAGGCAGATTTAGGGGGAGTGCCTAGAGCTTGGAGCTGGAAGGGACCTTCCCCGTCCTGCCATCCAGTCCAAAGCCCAGAGAAGGAAGCTGGCCTCCCAGAGGCCATTGGGGTAGCATCTCCACGTCAGGCTTCTTGAGGCCAAACCCAGCCCCTTGTCTTCAGGTTTAAGGAATCCAGCTGCACTTCCTACGTGTCTGGCTAGTAATCTTCTTAGCTTTGAGGTCATCATAATCTGAAGAGAATAGCTGGGGGTGAGATCAAGTGGGAGAGTTTAAAAGTGGGGGAGACACGGACATGTTTATGGGCATCAGGAAAGGAGTCATTAGATGGGAGAGTGGGATGAAGGAGGGGGCAGTCTTCTAGGGGAGACAGGAGGGGAAGGGTGGAGGAACAAACCTGGAACAGGCACTATTGCTAAGCACCAATGATTTTTAAAAGGCCAAAGCCCAGTGCTGCCCTATGGACTTGCATTTGAATACAAGATACAGGCAGAAGTGGCTAGAAGGCTCTCTGAGAGAGGAAGGTGCTCCTCCATGGGGGATAAGGAAAGGTCTGTAGAAGAGATTTTTTTTAACCCCTCACCTTCCGTCTTGGAGTCGATACTGTGTATTATTGGCTCCAAGGCAGAAGAGTGGTAAGGGTTAGGCGATGGGGGTAAAGTGACTTGCCCAGGGTCATACAGCTGGGAAGGGTCTGAGGCCAGATTTGAACCCAGGATCTCCCATCTCTAGGCCTGGCTCTCCATCCACTGAGCTACCCAGCTGCTCCCTGTAGAAGAGATTTTGAATGGACCCTGGAAGGGATCTGGCTTATGTGAACACTCAGAGATTGGAGATGGGTCTCATGTTTGACGAGACACGTAGATGGGCTGGGCTTGAGAAAGGAACGGACCTCAGATCCTGGATCAAATGAGGGGAGGGAGTGCGATGGCGTCTCTCCTCTAGACTGAAATATCCCAACATGGTCTGATCTTAATCACGGTCACCCTCTTCTGGACATTCTCCAGCTAGTAAATGAGTCTTTCTAAAATATGGCCCCCAGAATGGAACACAAGAAGTACTCCAGATGGGGGCCTCATCGCTGAGGATCAGAAGCATTTGCAATTCCTGTTACAAGTGATTCCAAGTACTTTATAAATCTGGGTTCTCTTAGCACCCATTTGACGCGCCTGAAGACCAGAAGATGAAGAGAGGAATTCTCTCTGGCGTGGCGGGGTCAGAGATGGCACCCTTGTCCCACATTCCTTGAGAAAGTCGCTCAGTCGAGGAATTCATACAAGTTACTGTGTTTAGACACTTACTCTGGTTGGTGGCCATTGTGCTGGCCCTCTCTGGGCTGCTGTTAGCTTCTGCTTAGTGGCTGTCCCAGTGTGATAGGGCAGCACCATAGTCAGGGCAAGTGCACATACTTCAGGGATGTGGCCAGCCTGTGAGCTTCCCATTTGGTTTACCTTGATGTAAGCAGCCTCCTATAGGGGTCAGAACTTTGGGCGTAGTGCTGGAGGACATGGGTTCAAATCCTGCTGCCATTTGCTAGCTGTGTGATCTTGACAAGTCGTCTCCTCTGAGAGTCAGTTTCCTTATCTGTTAAATGAGGGTGTTGACTTGAGTGGCCTCCAAGGTTGCTATAGTTCTAGATCGATGAAACATGGGGGACAGACCCTAAAAAAAGAGCGACAGTCACTTTTCTTTCTTAGCCTAGTGAAGGAGTCCAGAAGATTTAGGCTCAAGCCCTGCTTCAGATTCATGATATTGTACAACCCCAGGCAAATCACTCTGAATCTGTGTTGTTGCTGTTCAGTTGTGTCGGACTCTTTGTGACCCCATTTGGGGTTTTCTTGGCAAAAACCTTAAAGTGGTTGGCCATTTCCTTCTCCGACTCATTTTACAGAAGGGGAAACTGAGGCAGACAAGGTGAAGTGACTTGCCCAGGGTCAATGAGTTAGTAATTGTCTGAGGTCAGATTTGAACTCATGAAGAGGAGTCTTCTAAATCTCAGGCTGTGTGCTCTGTGCTCTCTGGCACCTCCTAGTGGCTGAATCTGTGTTTTTGTCAAAAGAGAACTCATTCCCTTAGGGCCTGTTGCCTAGGATTGGAGATGGAAAGTGCTCTGCAAACCTTCAAGCTTTTGCCTAGATGTCAGCTATTATTAGCTGAATTTGTCAGGCTTAAATGAAGTAACATGGAAATCCCTTTGCAGATCTCAGGGATGTAAATAAATGTGAGCAGCTGCGACTGTTCTTTCTTTTCAGCAAGAAGTTCTGGCTACAAGATCGTACCTTTTTAGCTCTCCGAAATATTTACTGAGATATTGAGGGGCTACGTTTTTGCAACTAGCCTGACATGGCCTGCTTTCTCCCAGCACAGACCAATAAGTCTGGGCTCTTACAATGCTCTTTGAGTGGTTTCCAGCAGGCGTGATCTCAGGTCTCTACCATAAACTCTGCTGTTTCTGTAAACAAAGTCACTGAATTCGGCTATTTATTCTCTGTTATCCACGTAGGGTTGGCTGAGGTCATTGGGAACTTGCCCATGAAGGGGCTTTTGGTTCTCTCCTTGGATCTTGGCCATTTCCTAGGCTCCATCCAGGGGCAACCCAGTATGTTACATTTAATCAGCCTAGCTGTGTGTGTTGCGCGGGTGTACAAAAATAAATATGTACGTATACAGTATGTAAATTCACCTTTACTCTTGTTCGGTGAAGTGGTATCCAGGAAAGGCTTTTAACATCTATCTTATTTATCTCATTAAATGTTTTCTAATTAGATGTAAAAAAATTTTAATATTGATTTTTCAAAATTTTAGAGTTCCAAATTCTCCCAGGAGGCATCTCTGAAAATCATCGTCATCGTTATTATTATCTTCTCCTCTTTTTAAAAAATTAAATTAAAATTTTTTCAGTTACTTTTTTTTTAACCCTTACCTTCCATCTTGGAGTCAATACTGTGGATTGGTTCCAAGGCAGAAGAGTGGTATGGGTAGGCAATGGGGATCAAGTGACTTGCCCAGGGTCACTCAGCTAGGAAGTGTCTTGAGGACAGATTGGAACCCAGGACCTCTCATCTCTAGGCCTGGCTCTCAATCGACTGAGCTACCCAGCTGCCCTCTTCAGTTACTTTTAGAAACCTTTTGTAACCATTTGTTTATGTGACATTTTAAAATTCAGATTTTTCTCTGTCCCTCCCCTTCCCTTCTGGGAGTCAATAGTCTGATATAGGTTATACCCATTCTTTCACATAATACATATGCCATATTGCTCCTACTCTCTTTTTGATAGGGTTTAGTTAGAAACAATCCAAAACCAAGACAAATGGCTGTCCTGTTTTTATTTTATATTTGATGTTCTGCAGACTACTCTGTAGTGGATGAAATGACTGCTTTAGTCATTGAATGTTGGCATTAAAGCTTATCTTCTTGTGGGCTCATAAAAAGAAAAGGAAGGAAGAAGGGGGGAGAAATGTAGAAAAAGTAAAAAACATAAAGAAGAATGAATGAATGAATGAATGAATGAATGAATGAATGAATGAATGAATGAATGAAAAGGCATTTACTATCCACAAAGCATTAGGAATATAAATACATCAGTGATTCCCCTCAAGGAGATTATATTCTACTGGAGGAAGGCAAGCACATTTAGCGTAGTGGTAGCCAGAGAAAGGATGTTTTGTTTGGGGAAATCTCTGTCCACTGAGCAGGACCTTAGGGAAGTTGGTGAGCACAGTAGCAAGGGTAGTACTGACTTGATAACAATCCCCAGAGGAAGAGCTGCAGGGCAACTAGATGTCCTGAAGATGGTGGGATTGGTAGTGTGATGGCCATTGGCTGACTAGAGAGTGGTCCTTGTTAGGGTGGTCAAAGGCATGCCTTCCCAGGGGAGATGGGGGGGGGGCACTGTAGAAGCCCAGAACCAAGTGGACTAGCCCCAGTCTTTGGAGGTCTGATGCCGGAAGGGCACTACAGTGGGGCAGATGCCGGGGATGACTCCTAGGAATAACAGTACTGGTCATGGAGGTGGTATTGGTGATGGAGCCCAGGATCAGCATCCAAGCTGACGGCTTTCACTCCTCCCTCCTCTCCCACCCCAGATCCTTCATAGTCAGGCTTTGAACATGTAAATGACATTAATCAGGAGATTTTTGTATCAGCTTTGTCAACATTTACATTCACTTTACCCATTAAATTTGCATCTGAAAAGCCCAGCCTTAATCAACATTTCAGGGATCCCATTCAAATCTGCCTCTGATTGAGTCCATGTGTTAAGTAATTTCGGCTGAACTGTTGCTAGGCTACCAATTAATAATGCTTCATATTTCATTAAAAAACTGGCTTCTGCCTTTGCTTCCATTTGACTTTGCCATGTCGCTCTTAGCTGCCTTTCCCCGGGGGAATTGTGACAGGTAAATTAGCGTTTTCCTGCATTGGCTGTCTGTGATTACCATCCTTAGTCACATCTGTCAATACAACTTTTTAGGGGTGTTTTTAGAAGGCTTTATTGGGGGGAGAAACCACCCAACACGTTCCCCGTTGGTTAGGACCATTTTTGGCTCTCTGGTGCCCTTTGAGTGACGGGACCAGAAATCACCGAGGGGTGCTTGGGGGAGAATCGGCCCGTCATTGTAGCGTCTGTTTGGTGGCTAATAATTAGAATATTAGGCCCTCTTCAGAAAATGACAGGCAGCTGATGGAGCATTCATCCGAGGAGGTTTCCATCTCATTGACTTTCCCCGCTTTGGAAGCTGGGCTGGTGCCCCGTGTTTTGGGGAGGAGGGAAGAGAAGTAGGAGAATGTCTCTTTTATTTGGGCGAGTCATATGTTCATGACAGAAATCCCTCCCCTTCCCCGCCGCTGCAGAGAGAGGGCACGCTCAAATTCCCGTTGCCTCCTTCAGTCTATGCCTGCCTTCCTTCTGATTATTTTCAATTTACCTTGTTTATTGCTTGTTTGTACATAATTGTTTTCATGTTGTCGGTGAGCGCTCTGAGAGCAAGGAAAGCCTTTGACATTCTCTGTAGCCCTTAGCCCAGGGCCTGGCACAAAGCAGACGATTCTCAAATGTTTGCTGATGAGAGCAGTGGTGATGCCAGTCAGTGGTGTGTAGCCTCTGCTCCTAGACTGTGGTAGGACACCGTTCTAGGATCCCAGACCTAGAGATGGAAGGGACCTCAGGGATCATAGGCCACCTCCATCATTGTATACAAGAAGGAGATCAGGTTCTAGAGAGATGGAGGGACCCTCCCAGAGCCTCACAGGGAATATGTGGGGTGGCTGGAATTCAACCCCAAGTCATCCCACTCCAAATGCAACCGTCTCCACCTGGTGCCATGCTTTCTCTTGGATTTATGAGTGTCAGAGGCAGAATCTGAACTCATTACTCTTGACTCCAAGTCAGGAGCTCCCCGACTAAATACCACACTGGCCCATATTATCAACATTTCCACCCCCAAAATGGTGGTTCTTCTAGGAGCTCCCTTTCCTGAGGCCTTAGAGTCTAAGTCTAATATAAATTAATAATAATAATAATAATAATAATAAATAATAAAATTATAAAAATAAAAGTCTAAATAAATGCAACGTGGGACGTTTGAGCATTGTATTTATTTAGTAGATACCTTATATAGATCGCCTTTGCATATGTGGTCTCTCTGATAGAATATAAACTCCAGTGTAGTGGGTACTTAATAAATGCAATGTATTACTCAACCTTTCACCTCAGAATCAATACTAAGTATCCATTCCTAGGCAGGAGAGTGGGAAAAGCTAGGGGACTGGCCCAGGGTCACACAGCTAGAAAGTATCTTAAGGCCAGATTAGAACCCAGGTAATAATGTCTTTTTTTTTTTAACCCTTACCTTCCATCTTGAAACCAATACTGTGTATTGGTTCTAAGGCAGAAGAGCAGTAAGGGCTAGGTAACGGGAGTCAAGTGACTTGCTCAGGGTCACACAGCTAGGAAGTGTCTGAGGTCAGATTTGAACCCAGGACCTCCCATCTCTAGTCCTGGCTCTCAATCCACTGAGCCACCCAGCTGCCCCTAATGTTTATTGAGAGATATTGGCATAGAAAACATCAAAATGAGAAATTTGTCTCATTGCAAGAAAACAGCATTTAGAGTAAATTGGGTAAATAAGTTGTGAAATCTGGCCCTTGAGGTCAGTCAGTAAACATGTATTAAACGCCCACTGTATGCCAGGCTCTGGCAAGGGACTAGTGACACAAAAGGGGGAAAACAGTCCCTGATCCTAAGACATTTGCATTCTGTCCAAAAACATAATTCTCAGCCTAATTTGAAATAGGGAGCAACCAGCTCAGGCCCACCTTGCCCATGAGGTGATCCGCAACTAGAATTCTTCAGAGAAGGGTGTTTTATGACCCACAACCCTAGAGCAGCAGCTGAAGATAATTGCCTGTTAAAAAGACGAGTCTTTGTTTCAAGGAGAAGTTTTACATTATTCATCTTATAAAAAATGCTAATTAAAAAAGCCTCCTTTAGATCAGCTCCTCAAATATATTTTTGGGGTGGTGCATATGCACCTGCTTCTTCAAAATCTTTACTATGTGATTGAAGGAGGAGGAATGGTGACACTCTGTAATAAGACGTCTTTCCTAGCTTGCTGGTGGAAGCCTCAGTTTCCTCAAATGTCAAATGAAAGGGTCTGTGCTGGGTGATAAGCACTGGTCTTTGAAGGCACGAGAAAAGACCTGGGTTCCCCTTGCAGAACCCTGTGACCTTGGGTCATGCCCATGGAGGATCTTCTCTTTGGGCCTCGGTTTCCTTCTTTGTAAAGTGCTGGTGGTATGGTTGAATCTCCCTAGGGGCCCTTCTACCTCTGAATCATCACCTTAGGGAAAAAAACTCTATGAATTTCAACAGTCTCCTGCACTTGTAGAACTTCCTGTGGGATTTTACGTTCACATTATAAATGGACCACAAATGTGTTCTAATGATAAAGATAGGGTGTCCCAAAAGCTTTAGTGCAGTTTTAACTATTAAAGTTTGTGTTGGATTTAAGCGATGAAAGCTTAAAGTTGAATGAAATGTTTGGGACACACCGTAGATATTTTGGGGCAGTGCTTTTGGAAGTTTTCATAGGAAAGCTGTGTTCTGTGGAATTGAAAGGGACCTCAGATGGTTTTGAGTCCAAGTTCCTCATCGACCGTTGCAGAAACAAAATGGCCCTTGGTCATGTTTCCATCCCTCCACCTCGTATTGGCATCCATGTGCATTTGGAGACCCTCCTACTCGATAGCTTTCTTCTGTTTCTGGTAGAAAGAGCCAGGCCTTTCCATGGCGTACATCAGTCTGCCTTTCCCTGACTTTGATGTGAATTGTCCTCACCAGCATGGTGTTGGTTGGTTCCCAAGCGTCATGGGGGTCTCCCCTTGTGGGGCTAATAGAGCTCATTACTCTAAAGTACTTGTTTGGGGTTTGTCTGTAGAAGGCCAGTTTGGAGTCTCCAAAGCTCCTTTCAAAGACTGTTAAAGAATCGTGGCATTCTTCTGGCCATTTTGGCTGGGGAGTTCCTAGTTGGCTACAGACGTGGTTTGCACAAGGGGTCTTAGAAAAATAATACAAATACATCCACAGTCTCAGACACTTTGGAAACCATTATTCTAAAGCCAACTACCTTTCTCCACTGCCTGTCATCCTCTAATGGCTACCCAGTTTATAATATCCCAAAAAAGGTCCTTCCCTCATCTGATTTCAGAGTGGATATAGTGGGATGTATAGTGGATATAGCTCATCCCTTTGGCAGGAGAGGATATTCTTTTGTAGGTGGGGGATCATCAGCCAGCTTCTTTCTTTTCTTTTTTCTTTTTAAACCCTTACCTTCTGTCCTAGAATCCATTCTGAGCCTTGGTTCCAAGGCAGAAGAGCGCTAAGGACTAGGTGGTTAAGTGACTTGCCCAGAGTCACCCAGCTAGGAACTGTCTTTAGGACAGATTTGAACCCAAGACTTCTCGCCTCTAAGCCTGCCTCTCCAAGCACTGAGATACCCAGTTGACTTCTCTTTGAGCAAACTCAACCCTAATATTTTGCCTCCATCCCACTTAGATTTGTGTGGTCCCTTCTCTTTTCCCTCTTGTCTGTTTGTTCCCATTGCTAACCAGGAGAGGCTGCTTCTCTGCCTGCTTCACAAAGGGGTGTGTGTGTGTGCCTCCAGCTAGGTAGTCACTAAGGATTCCATTTTCATTAAAGGGGACCTAATGACATCCATGATTGTTTAGTGCTGAGCCCCATCATCTTGCTTCTTGTAATTGACTGGAAAGGTAGAACTAGAACTCTGCTTCTGGCAGCCAACTCTTGATAGCAGCCTAACTTTTCTCATCCCCATTCCTCAGTGGCATCCCAGGGCATCTGTTAATTGTGGGGCCAGATGTATGGCATTGTACATTCAAATGCACAAATATTAAAGCCATTTATCACCAAAATGGATGACAGAGTCAACATCTGGCTCGCATAATGAGTTTCTGTTCAAGCTGCACTCCTGTGAAAGACACTAAAGCTGCCCTTCTACTCTTAGGACAAAGACTCATTTCCCTCTTTCCTAACTTGGGGGTCTTTTCAGATGCCAGTAAAGTCCCATCCTTGAGAATTAATTATAGATTTAGATCTCTAGTGGTTATCACTTGGTCCCTGGGTTCAGGATGACCCAAGTTCAAATTCTGCCCCCTTGCATATAGCAGCTGCAGGAATTTGGCCAAAGTGATCATCTCTCTGAGTCTATGTCTACATCTATAAAATGGGGATCATAGTATCATTAGTTCCTGCCTCACAGAGTTGTAGGGAGGCTTAAATAAGAGGATGGATAGAAACCCATGTAATGTATATTTGTAACTTTAAAGCACTATTTAAATGTCCAATGTAATTCTTGTATAGTCTAAATGAGCCAGCTCTCCATTTTACAGATAAAAAAATAGAGGTTAAGGACATAGATAATTTACCCAAAGATGGTAACTAGCCAAGCCAGATCATAGTGTTCCTTTCCTTTTACAAAGGCAGACACTTAAACAGAGCTAGCTTTAGCACCCAAGGGTGCTACATGGACAGTTAGCAAAGGAAACATGAGATCACTCCCTAACTGGCATCCACTCACCAGCCCTTCCTCACACTAACAAAGGGGAAAACAGGTCAAGTTGGAAGGTTTTAATTGATAAGTGATAGCAAAAGTCAGCAAAAATCACTTGAGTTCAATGCCATTCTCCAAAATTCAGTCTCTATTTCCTTAAAATTAGGGGGGAGGAAGATGGAAACTGCTCTGTGATTTCTTTTGGAGTCAAGAGTTAGGCAGTTAAATGTCACCATGGACTCAGAGTTAGGAAGACCCCGAGTTCAAATCCAGCTGAGGCTGTGGTCCTGGACAAGTTGACCAAGCTTCTCCCTTTAGTATTATTATCATCTCCATTTTACAAATACTCCAGGGTTGTTGTGAGGCTCCAATGAAATATTTGTAGGGGCAGCTAGTAGGACAAAAGTCTCAGGATTGGAGTCCTGAGGACCTACCTAGGTCCTAGGAGTCTGGCCTCACACACTTCCTAGCTGTGTGACCTTGGGCAAGTCACTTAGCCTTGATTGCCTAGCCCTTACCACTCTTCTGTCTTAGAATTGATAGGAAGGAAGGAAGGAAGGAAGGAAGGAAGGAAGGAAGGAAGGAAGGAAGGAAGGAAGGAAGGAAGGAAGGAAGGAAGGAAGGAAGGAAGGAAGGAAGGAAGGAAGGAAGGAAGGAAGGAAGGAAGGAAGGAAGGAAGGAAGGAAGGGAAGAAGGGAGGGAGGGAGGGAAGGAGGGAGAAAGGAAGGGAAGGAGGAAGGATAGTTGTAAAGTGGTTTAACAACCTTAATGTTCTATGCAAATGATAGCAGTTACTACTAAGCACTTCCAGGTTGGAAACTACCTTCTCTAGTAGAGCTCTGCAGCCCCTCTACAAAGGGGGGCCGGCGGGATCTCCTTGTCCGAGACCAGCTGGAAGGTCTGCGGAGTCCTAGCTGCCTAGTCCCCACTGTTTGACAGAAGGGGAAACTGAGGCCGGGCAGGCTTCGGTCCACATGTGGTCCAGGGTCTCCTGGCTGCCTCTGCAGCCGCGGTTCCCAGCCAGCAAAAACACTGAGGAGTGACCTCACCGGGAGGGAAAGCAGCGGAGAGAACACTGATACCTTTGAGAGGTTTAATTTCAGCTATAAAATGAAAGGGGGATTTTGTCCGGAGCCTGGGAAAGCCGCCGTTCGGAGCCCAATTAGCCTCCTCAGCGTGTGAGCTCATTTCCTTCTGTCGGCTCAGGCGCAGGGTTTCAATTAGCGCGGAGGAGAGACTCCCGGAGCGTCCAGCATTCTGCGGGGCCGATCTGGGCGGGGCCGACCTGGGCGGAGCCTCCCTCGAGCGCGCTCCCGTCTCAGGTGAACCAGGTGCTTTAGCCGGAAGGAAGTCGCCTCGGTTTCCTCGGAAGCCTCCCCGGTCCCTGCCTGCTGCTGCCTCTGGGGTTTCTTCGGCCTTTGGGGGCCCCGGACAGTCTGGGGACAATCCTGGCCGTCTGGACTCCTCCAGTTTCGGCCTCATCCCCTTCCTCTCCTGGCACCTCGCCCGAAAACTCTGCCGTTGCTCTATTTAAATACAGTCGGAGCCGCGAATGATAGCTCTAAATCTGGGGGGACCTCAGGGGCCCCGGAGCCGCGTCCCCTCCTTTTAAAGATGAGGAAACAGAGGTTGTTTCTGGGAATTCTGTCTCAAAGGAGCCGAGGAGACTGGAAAGAGCTCCGGGGCCAAACGCCCCACACCCCCACCCTCCCGGCTTGCACCCAGTTCTGCGGACTCCAAACCATCTGTAATTCACATTGAGAGCTTAGAAAATGCACCCCCACACACACACTGGGGGAGAGGGGGTGAGCCCTTAGGATCCCTATTTTACAGATACAGAATTTGAACCCAGATCTGTGTGTAGAGGAAAATCCATTCACCGATGCCCATTGCTTTCTGCTTTACAACTTCATCCTCTTAGGGTTGCCAGGTCAGTGACTTACCCAGGGTCACCTAGACTGATCTGTCAAAGGTAGAATTTGGCCTCAGACCTTCCTGAATCTGAGAGACCAGCTCTGTATGGAGCTTTTTTTTTTTTTTAATTTATGGAGCACCTACTGTGTACCTGTCACAATGTCAAGGAGGTGCTTTACCTCTCTCACTTGTTCCTCACCTGGCCCTGGGAGGGAGATACAGTGATCAGCCCCATCTTACTGTTGGTCAAAGAGGAATGGAAGAGAACTGAGGATCGATCTAGTTTGTGTGGTAGAGTAGGAAGACCTGGGGCTCAAGAGTCAGGAGACCTGGGTTCAAATTCCGATCTCTCTCATATACACATCTACATACAGCTATATTTATTTATATAAATACATATCTATATTGTATTTTCATTAAATATTTTTAAATTATATAATGGGGAAATTTTAACATATGTGTGTGTATATATAAAACAGAGAACTATTTATTTATTTTTGCCAATTACATGGAATAAACTTCCACAGAAGTTTTCCAAAGTTAGAGGATCCAAACTGTCTCCCTCCTTCCTTCCTCCCCCCATCCCGGAGCTGGCAAGCATTCGTTGTGGGTTATACGTGTTTTATCACACAAAACACATTTCCTTACCGTTCATTTGTGAGTGACTAAAAGTAAATTCCTGAAACATATAATTTGATAAATATTTAACCAAAAAAATGTATATATATATATATATATATATATATATATATATATATATAATGGGGAAACAGTTAACAAAAAGCCACCTTTACTTTCTATCTTGGACTAAATGCTGTCTATTAGTTCCCAAGCAGAAGAACAGTAAGGGCTAGGCAACAGGGGTGAAGTGACCTACCCTGGGTCACATAGCTGGGAAGTATTTGAGGCCAAATTTGAACCCAGGGCCTTCCCTTTCCAGCTCTGGCTCTTGATCCCCTGAACTGCCTCACTACCCCCACATGCACCAATTATACATTTTAAACATTTATTATTAATTTATTTTTAACATTCATTTTTTTCAATTTTGAGTTCCAAATGGTCTCCCCTGCCCACCCCTGACCTCCCCGCTGAGAAGACAGGCAGTGATATAGCAGTAATCCAGGTGAAATCACCGAAGATCCATTTCCCTGTTGCCGGTGCCATATGAAATGAAGAGGATTGAACCCCAGCACTGGGGAGTCCCCTGTGGCTCTGTGCGCATCATCCTAGAAAGGCTTCCCCTGGAGAAGGAAGAGGTTGATCTGATAGGATGGCAGTCTAGGCGGGAAGGACAGCTGGGCAGAGGTGGGGGTTTGGAGAATAGCAAGGGGCCCGGGTTGGTGGGATCCCAGAGGGTTTGCCACGTCCCATTTCACAGGGGGGCACTGTTCTCCTCCTGGTGCCCTGTGCCAGCTTTCAGACATGCCCCTCCTGCTGTGGCATCCTCTCCCTTCATTTCTTCACATTGACATCCATCCTGATGGCACAGGAGGCCCCGGGTCAGGGTGGTGGAAGTGGGGGTCAGTGCCTGGCCTCTCTGGGGCAGACAGGGCCAGCCTGGAGCCCTCTGAGTCCTTCTGCCTGAGATCTGGGCCTGGCCTTGTTTCTCAGCCAGGACCACAGCTCAGAGGGTTCCCAGCATCCAGGCAGAACAGGATGGATTGATTGATTCTGCATAGGGAGAATGAGGATGGTCAGAGAAATCATGGGGTTCAAACCATAGGATTGAAAGGACTTGGAAGGGGTCTTCAAGGGTGTCTAATGCCCTCCCCCCTTAGGAAACTGAGGCCTGTACCATGAGAAGTGACTAGTCCCAGGTCACATAGGTTTGTGTGTCAAGATTCAAACCCAGATCTTTGGGCTCCGATCCAATGTGCTCCACTAGGACCAGACTGTAAAGTGTGTAAGCGTCCTCAGTCTAGCCCCCCAATAGTAATTCTGAGGGTATCACATCCTCACATTTGGTGCTCTGCAGACCCCCAAAATGGCCTCCACGTTTCATACATTTGAGAGTTTCAGAGGGGAGGTGTCGAATTGACCCTGTTCAGTATTTCTGCAGAAATCTCATCTGGGGAAGATCCAGTCTTAGGTTAGGAGGTCCAGGGTTCAAATCTGGCCTGACACTTCCTGAACAAGTCACTTACCCACCCCCCATCACCTACCCCTTTCTGCTCTTCTGCTTTGGAACTGTTCTCAGGATGGATTCTAAGGCAGAGTTTAAAAATAAAAAGTCCAAGCCTTGGGCAAAGGGTCTGTAGCTCTCCAGGGACATGAGGAAGAGCCCATTAAACAGACCTGGAACTGAGAGGAGCTGGCTAGCCCCAGAGAGCCCCTGTGGGCACCGTTGGGCATCTCATCCCTCCCGTCAGAGCGCTGGCTCCCTTCTCTGCCCTTTTTATCTCACACGAGCTCATTGGCCCACCAAGAGGACAGAGCTTGGCCCGAATGCCAGGCTGCCTCCCTTCCCCATCCCTGCTTCTCAGACTCAGGCTTTGAGAACCCAAAGGAGAAGCCCCTCTCATTTGATGGAATAAAATCCACCCAGATACTTACTGAGCACCCACCTTGTGCCCGCACACTGGGCACTGGGGCTGCAAAGACAAAGGGCCCCTGCCCTCAGGGAGCCCACAGTCTTCTGGCAGGGGCAGTTTGGACCCTGATGAGTCATTGGAGGTCACTGGAGGAAGCGATGACAGGGAAGACAGGGAAGTCCTGAGCTTCCCCTAGAAGGAAGGTGTTCTAGGGCACTCTCGTGCCTCATTTTCCTTACCAGGAAATGGGGCTAATAAGGCCAGGAGTTCAGTGTTGGTTCATCCTGGGGTCAGAAAAGTAGAAGGGACCTAACAAACCATCAAGTCCAAACTTAATTTTACAGATGAGGAAACTGAGGAAGACAGAGGTTAGGTGACTTGTCCAAGGTCACACAGCTAGACCGTGCCTGAGACTGGATTTCAACTCGGGTTCTCTTGGCTTTAGAAACTCAGAGCTCTGTGCACTGTGGCAGCACCAACTACCCCTATAGCAAAACAGTCAAATCTGTTTATTTTAAAGGCGAATCTTTAAAAACCTGGTACTTAGATACTTATATTTTCTACATTTATCAGGGTACATGTTGCTTTCCCCAATGAAATCCTTCCCTACTTAAAAAAAATGAATGAATGAATGAATGAATAAAAAAAGAAAGAAAGAAAGAAAGCCATTTGGCCTAGCAAACTCCTTCACCATGTAAGACCAGCTTGTGATAAGTTCCACACTGATCTAAATTTAAAAAAAAATTAAACTCATCAATTAACACAAAAAGTCCCCCAAAGTAATTTCTGATTCTTCTCTTGGTACAATGTTACCTAACTGTGTCTTCCTTCTCTGCATCCCCCAGCAAAGCCTTAGCAGCAGCCTCTCAGTAGAGCAATTTACCAAACCCCCAATCCGAAGACATTTCTCTCTGTCCTCTCTCTGCGCCTCTCCCTCTGCGGGTGCATCTCTGTCCATTTCTCCTTCTCTGTGTCTCTGTCTCTCTCTCCCTCTCCCTTTCTCACTGGGTCTCCTCCCCCTTCTGTCTCTCCCCCACTTTGTGTCTCTCTGTGTCTCTCCCTCTCTCCTTCTCTCTCCTTCTCCCTTGGTCTACCTCCCCCCTCCCCCCACGTCTCTCTTTCCCCTTCCTTGTGTCTCTGTCTCTCTCCTTTTCCCTCTCTCTCTCTTTCTCCCTCCTTGTATCTCTCTGTCTCTGTCTCTCTCTCTCCTTCTCTCTCTCCTTTCCCCCATCTCTCTTTCTCCCTCCTTGTGTCTCTCTGTCTCTGTCTCTCTCCTTCTCTCTCCTTTTCCCCCTCTCTCTGTCTCTCTTTCTCCCTCCTTGTGTCTCTCTGTCTCTCTTTCTCCCTCCTTGTGTCTCTCCTTTTCTCTCTCCTTTTCCCCCTCTCTCTGTCTCTCTTTCTCCCTCCTTGTGTCTCTCCTTCTCTCTCCTTTTCCCCCTCTCTCTGTCTCTCTTTCTCCCTCTTTGTGTCTCTCCTTCTCTCTCTCTCCTTCTCCCCCTCTCTCTCTGTCTCTCCCCCTCCTTGTGTCTCTCTGTCTCTGTCTCTCTCTTTTCTCCCCTCTCTGTCTCTCTTTCTCCCTCCTTGTGTCTCTGTCTCTGTCTCTCTCTCCTTCTCCCCCTCTCTCTGTCTCTCCCCCTCCTTGTGTCTCTCTGTCTCTGTCTCTCTCTTTTCTCCCCTCTCTGTCTCTCTTTCTCCCTCCTTGTGTCTCTGTCTCTGTCTCTCTCTCCTTCTCCCCCTCTCTCAGTCTCTCCCCCTCCTTGTGTCTGTCTGTCTGTCTCTCGGTGCTAAGTGGGCTCTGATCCGGTCCGAGCCTCTCGGGCTTCCCCAGCTCTTCCTCTTAAATTCCACTCCACTTTGGGCCATGTTCATCTTTGTTCCAAGCCCCCTCGTGGGTCCTGAGCCCCGATTCTTCCCAGCTGTGCGCGGGTCAGTTCCACCCCTTCAATTCTGGGCTCGACAACTGCATATTAGGAGAGACTTCGCTGTTTTCCTTTGAAGAGGTCTCTCCGAGATTACGATCTGGAACAGAGTTGGACCCAGAACCTGGCTTTTATGGTTGACCCGCCGTAGTTCCAGGCTGCTTTCTGATCTTTGTTTGTGGGGGAGGGGCGGCCTCATCAGCCAGAGCGCGTGAGTGTCTCCTTCTCATCTCCCAGGAATATGTTTCCAAAACTTCCTCCTCCTCCTCCCTCCACCCATCCCTAAACTAGGACAAAGGGAGACCCTGGCCGGCGGCCCTCCTTTTGTGGCAGCCTTTCAGCTGAAGGGAAGGTTCTGAGTCTTGGGAAATCTTGGAAAGGAGCATCTTAGCGGCGTCCTGATTCTGCCCAAGAACAGGACAGTCTGTGCTGCCTCCGAGGAAGGGGGCGGCCGGCTGTCCCGAGAGGAGCCCCTCCGGGCTTGGCCATCGCTGAGGCCTCGTCCCTCCTTGTTTCCAGGTCTCTGGGGAGCTGGCCAGGGAGCCCGCATGGGCGAACAGGCCAGCTTTCTCAGAGGGCCGCAGCCTCACAGCGGGCCTTTGTGCCCGTCCTCAGAGGCCTGAATGGGCCGTTTCAGGGAGTCTGTCCACCTGGAGAGTCGTGAATCAGGGGAAGCCCCCAGCGCTCCCTCGGCCCGTGTCCCGCCCTGAAAGCGGGGGACGGAGGCCAGGAGCAGCCGGGCTGGGGGTCCCGGGGCCGATGGCTGCTCAGGCTTCCTTTAGCCGTGAGGGCTGCGCCCCTAGCAAGGCCCCGCCAAGCCAGCGCGCTCTTAGAGGAAGCGGGACGGGGTTTTCGCATGTCCCTCCACCTCGTGTCCGGGTCTTCTCCAGCCGGCACTGAGAATTCCGGTGGCTCCTCCAGGGTCACTCGGACAAAGGCGGCGCTCAGACACCGCTGTAGACTGACACCCACCTCTGACTCTGCCCGGCCTGGAGACAGAGGAAGGAGCCGAGATTCTGGTCCAAGAGGCAGGACTCCTTTCCTGGGGGCTTTGGGCAAGGGCCGGGGGGATCCCGAGAGCCTTTCCTTCGAGCCTGTGGAGCCCTGCGTTCCGGGCCTCAGTGTCTTCCCCTGTAAAACGGGGGGGGGGGGGGGGGGGGGGTCGAGCTCTGATGCCCCAGACCTAGGGCATAAATGCAGTGGGGGGGCCGAGCGGTCCAGAGCAAGTGCCTCGGGAGGTAGCCGACCCTGCCGGCCCTGCCATGTCCCTTCATGTCCCTTCTGGGGTCTGCGGGAAGCTCCGACCTTCCTAGGGAGTCCCCATCCCCAGGGGATGGTCCAGGGGAAATGCTGCCCCCGAGGGGCAGAACTTGGGCACTAAGAAGTAGCCTTAGGCCAGCCTGAGCGTCGCAGACAGCAGGAGGAGGACTTGGCCCGAGGCTGCCCTCAAGAAGGGCTCAGCGAGGAAACTGTCCTTCCTGGACATCCAGAGGGGTGACGGGCGGGGGGGGGCGGGGCAAGAGGGAGAGGAGCCACGGCGGAGGCCCCCGCCTTCCCCTTCCCCCTCTGGGTCCCGGGCTCAGCCAAGCGCCCCATTCCAGGGGGCTTTTGCCCCCCCCCTTCACTCGGTTTATTTTCTACGTTTCACTGGGTCCGCGTTGTGCCCTCCTGCAGAGTGGAGGCTCCTCCTGAGCCTCCATGTGGGCTTCCTTCCGTCTAGCGCCGGAGCCCCGGGAAAGGGCGAGCCGCAGCTGGGGGCTGAGCGAGGGTCGGGCACACGCCGGAGTCCAGCCGGCAGGGCGGTGGCCCGAGGCAGGACGGCGCTTTCAGTGTCGCTTTTAGACATTTTAGGTGACGCCCCGTGAAGGCGGGAGAGGTCACATGACTGTTGGACCAGGCCGAGGAGCGCCGGCTTCCATTTCGGCTGTGTGTGACTGCGGCGCCCGGAGCCGTCTTGGGCAGGGGGTGGGCTTGGACTCCGGGCCGAGGTGGCGGGGCTCCTCCTTTTAGCCCTGGAGAGGCCGAGGTCGGGGGACGGGTGGGGATCTGGGGGAGGCGGCTGACTCCTCGCTTGGTTTCCAGGTAGTCTGAGGGCGGGGTGTTTGGGGTTGGGGCTCCTCAAGCCTTCTTGGCGTCAAGGGGACGAGTGGGGCTGCTCCCTCTTCCTCTCTGCCCAGTGGCTGTGCACATCCAGCCTCTGGCCAGCAGAGGGCAGCACACGCCCGGGTTTACTCTCCCGGAGATGCTGTGGTCCCCAAGGCAGGGGCGCTCAGCATCCTTCCCTCCTCCCAGGCATCCCTCGCCATCCATCGGCTTGTTTGACGGTCGAGGTTTTTTTCACTTAAATGGACAAAAGTCCCCGATCCTTCTCCTCAGATGACGGCTCTTACTGTTCCCTAGAGCAAGGGGTCACTCCTTGGTCCTTCTATCCATGTGTCCGCTCACCTGCATTTATGGAGGACCCCGGAGTGCTGGGTGCCAGGAAGTGACCAGGAGGGCTTCTCTGTAGAAGCTTCAGGAGAGACCCCTCTCCAGGGAGCGGCCCAGTGTCCGCTTTAAGGCAGGGTCCCAAGTTGCTGGGGTCAGTGAGGCCCGGAGGATTGAGAGGGGGGCCAGGACTCCCCTGACTCCCTAGAAAGCCCAGCCCAAGGGAAATGGCTTCCAGAGGCACATAGACAGGGTCCCCGGGGGAGGCTTTGCACCCGGGTCCTGGCGGGCCATCCAGGCCCAGAATTCCTTCCCATGTCTGGTGTTTCTCAGCTCTGGGATGATGGGGATGAGGACATGGGAGGGGCCTGTGATTTCATTGGAACAAGGAACTCCCAAGGAAGGGGGCTTCCTCTGCTGATGGGGGTCTGGACCTTCTCTGCCGTTTGAGTCTGATTCACCTACAGCTGAAGTATTAAACTCTGGTGGCCCCATTCAGACCCAACCAGATTAAAATGTAAGGAGGGGCAGCTTGGTGGATGGAGAGCCAGGCCTGGAGATGGGAGGTCCTGGGTTCAGATTTGGCTCTAGACCCTTCCTAGCTGTGTGACCCTGGATAAGTCATTTAACCCTCCTTGCCTAGCCCTTACCGCTCTTCTACCTTGGAACCAATACACAGTACTGATTCTAAGGTAAAGCTTTTGTTTGTTTGGTTTTTTTTTTAATGCAATGGAGAAATATCCATTGAAACAAACAAGGATGCAATAAAACACACAGCTAAGACATTGTGCAGCCCTCGGGGATCCTTATATCTGAGTGAGGGGTCCCCATTCTGCTTGGCTGTGATGCCCCACCAAGGGTGTCCCAGGTGGTCGGCTTTTGGCTGAAATGAGCTCAGACAGTCTGTGTCCGGATGTTCCCATCCATTTTCCCTAAGGCAGTGGGGTCGGGGCTCAATGACTCGCCTCCCCCAAAAGCTGTGACTTGTCCTTCTGAAATTATATGTCGGCCAAGTCTGTGTTGTAGTTTATTTAGTTCACGTGCCCTTAAGGTAGCTAATGGGAGGGTTATAATGAAGACGGAGACCAGAATTCGTCCCTAAAAGCAGATTCATATTAGAACAGGTTTGTCATTCTTAGCATCCTTTCTATGTGAGCGGCAGGTGGTGGCTGCTCTCTGTGTTCATGGACTGACTGGCATCCAATCCCATTCCTCCCATCCCAGGCGTCTCTCCTGGACCATTCAACATGGAGGAGACCCAGGGATGGCTCAGCTTTCTACCTAGATGGGATGCAAGAGAAAAAGGGGAGGGATATAGGGGGTGGCTGAGGGGCAAGAGCCATCAAATGGCACACTTCAGGGAACCTGTTGCATTAGAAAACATTTTCCTAATCATACAAAAAAGCATCAGAATTCAGATGAATGACATGACCAGACAGTAGACTATGAGAGCAGAATGGAGCATACATTGCCAGACATCATGTGGGGGGAGGGATTCTTTTTTACTTTATGGTCCAATACTTGTTCGTTGAAAGTCACTGAGATCAAATAAAAATACTTTTTAATTATTTTAATTTCAAATTTTAAAATTATTTTGTAAAAGATATAAATTTTTTAGGGGCAGCTGGGTAGCTCAGTGGATCGAGAGCCAAGCCTAGAGATGGGAGGCCCTGGGTTCAAATCTGTCCTCAAGATACTTCCTAGCTGGGTGACCCTAGGCAAGTCACTTAACCCCCATTGCCTAACTCTTACCACTCTCCTGCCTTAGAACCAATACATAGCATTGATTCAAAGACAGAAAATAAGGGTTTAAAAATATTTAATTTTTAAATTTAAAACATTTTTAATGATTTTTATAAAATAACTATTTCTTGAAAATATTTTTTAAAAATTATTTTTTGATTTTAACATTTAATTCATGCAGGACACTAGGAAGCACAGGGTTTGGAGTCAGGAAGATCTGAGTTCAAACCCAGTCACAGACATTAGCAATGTGACCTTGCATAAATTGCCTAAATATATATATTCCTCAGTTTCCTCATCTGTAAAATGGGAATAATAATAGTCCCTGTCTCCCAGGGTTGCTGTGAGGATCAATGAGATATTTGTAATTTGCCTATCACAGTACCTGGACATAATAGGTACTATATAAGAGCCAGGTATCCATTATTTCTTATTTACTAGCTGTGTGACCCTGAGCAAGTCATCTAATCTCTCCGCTCTAGTTTCCTCATCTGTAAAGTGGGGATAATAATAATCCCAATAATCCCTACCTTCCAGGGTTATTGTGAGAATCCAATGAGATAAAATGTAAAACTACTATATAAAGGCTTTTATTCTGATGATGAATAATCAAATCATTTCTTAAGGAAATAACACAAAACCATCCCCAAGAACAATCTAGTATATACCAAAAGCAAAAAAAACTTATTTCAAGTCAACCATTATTTATTAAATTCTGGCCCTGTGCTCAGCACTGAGCATTTGAACTAATTGGAAATGATACATCTCCAGGATTTGGGGCACGATTGTACAGGGCTCAGGCCAATGAAGACTGCAAGGGAACATGCAGAAATGACAGTTCCCCAAAATAATATAAAAGACTGGCAAGCCCAGAGAGGCCCTTCAATCTGGAGACAAAATGGACCATAGAAGCCATCTAATCCAACCCCCACCCGCACCCCCATTTTACAGAGGCCCAGGAAGACCAAAAGACTTGACTGCTTCTTCTCTCTCTATACCCCAACTTTGGAAACTATTCAAGAATCACCCAGAGCTTTCACCAACCACATTATTAAAAATTTAAAAGTAGGACTGGGGGTGGGGAGGTAAAAGACCTAGAATTTTTTAAAAACTAAATTTGTTTTAAAACTAAAATATCACAAGTTCATAAGACTGTAATTTATCCTAAAACTCAAGGGAAAACAATTAAAAAAATAAAAAGACAACCCCAGACCTGCGAGCTCCTGGGCCCACCCAGGCAAAGTCTTTGTATGTTGTCATTTTTACCTCTTACTTGGTTTGCAAAACAGTATGTGAAGGGGTTGACTTTTGGCGGAGACCATCTCCAGGCTCTTCCTTGTAAGGGCACGGTGAGTTTTTCTTGGCTTTAGAAGTAAGAGACTATGGGCTGAGTCTCTTCTTCAGCTGTTAATGTATTATTTGTGCTCTCTGAATGACGGAGGAGTTTTATTGTCGGGTTCTTTTTTTTCCTTATTAGGAAGTAGCAGCAGGGTGGTACAGGGAATAGAGTGCTGTTCTTGGAATCGGGAAGATCTGAGTTCAAATCTAACCTTAGACACATTCTAACCATGGAACCCTGGGCAAGTCATTTAATCTTGTCTGTCTCAGTTTTCTCATCTGTAAAACAAGCTGGAGAAGGAAATGATCTTAGCTGTAGGACCCTGATCAAGTCACTGAACCTTATTGACCTGAGTTTCCTCATCTGTAAAATGATGGGATTGAACTAAATTTTCTCAGAGGCCCTTTCTAGCACTAAGCCAAGGATCCTGGACATGTCTTTTTTTTTTTTTACACTTACCTTCCATCTTAGAATCAATCCTGTGTATTGGTTCCAAGGCAGAAAAGCAGTAAGGGCTAGGCAATGGGGTGAAGTGACTTACCCAAGGTCACACAGCTAGGAAATGTCTATTGACTTGTCTATTTGAACTCTTGTCTCTAGCCCAGCCTCTCAATCCACTGAGCCACTTCACTGCCCCAACTAGGAACTTCTCAACCTTGATTTCCCTCTCAGTAAATAGTACCCCCCTCACAGGGTTATTATGAAATTCAAATGAGTCCTATGCAAACCTTAGGAGCATTGGCTCATATAAAGGGCAAACCAAAGGCTCTTGCCATTCAGAGTAGGCCCAGAGCTCAGCTTAGAAACATTCCCAGGCCCTTGGCCCCTTCTCATCCTCTTCCTCCCTCCCACTTTTATGTGGCATTCGTAGCTTCAGGAGGAAATGGGCTTCCTTGTCACAGAGGGAAACCATGGCTCCCGTTATGACATAAAACTTTTAATTTGGTGTCTACCTCGCCAGCCCAGCCTAATTACAGGGAAAACATTTTTTTTTAAGTGAGTTGAGTCCTTCCCTTTCATGCCTGGGATTTTACTGCTCAGGTTGGCCTCAGGAAATCTTAAAGAGGTTCTGCTCGGCTCTGTTACCCCAGGGGGGAGACAGGGAGGGAGGACAGGAGTGTAAGACAGAAATAGACCGACTGACAGACAGAAAGAAACAAAGAAGGAGGGAGAGAAAAGACAGACAGAGAGACAGGGAGAAGAGAGATGGAGACAAAGAGAAATAGGGAGGCAGAGAGAGAGAAAGAGGGAGGAGAGGCAGACAGATAGCAGAGCATACACACGTCTTTTTTTCTGTCTGTCTTCTCTTTGTCTCTCTCCTTCCCTCTTTCTGGTCTCTCTCTCTCTCTCTCAATCTCTGTCTCTGTCTTTCTCTGTCTCTCTGTCTCTCTCTCTCTCCCTCTCCCTCTCCCTCTCTGTTTTTCTCCCTCCCTCTTGTCTCTCCTTCTTTCTGTCTCTGAACACTATCTTTGGTCTCTCCCTGTGTCTCTCTATCTCTGTATCTTTCTCTGTCTCCCTCTCTCCCTCCCTTTCTTCCACTCTCTCTCTCTCTCTGCCTCTCTGACTCTTTTCCTTCCTCTATCCCTCCATGTCTGCCTCTCTCCCTCTTGTCTTCTCTTTCTGTCTCGGTATCTCTCCCTCTCTCCTTCTTCCTCTGCTTCTTCTCCCTCTCCCTCTCCCTCTCTCCCTTTCTCTCTGTGTGTCTCTGTCTCTATGTCTGTCTGTCTGTCTGTCTATCTCTCTCTCCAATAAGTACTTTGACAACCTGTGAACTCCACAGATCCCAAGATTCTTGAGAACAGAGACATATTAAAGGGCAGTTGTCCATGGTGATCCGGCCTCCCCACTGCTGAAAACATGGAAACAATCACCTTGTTAATTTGGGCAGATTGGAATGTGCCCCCCACCCCCATCCAAACGGAAATAGTAAAATGTCAACGTCCCCTCAGTGTCCGGCTGCACCTGGCCGCCCTAATTGCCTTCAGCCCCGTCATTCCTTCAAGGCGAGGACTCTCCTTGCCACCAACGGCACTTATTAATGTGTAATAGGAATTTCCTTGTAAAAGCGAATTATTGGAATGGTGTGATGTCATAAAGACGGAGGTGCTGACATCTGAGATTGCTTTATATGGGGACCCCGAGTTATAATTTAGGAGTTGAATATGCTTTGGGTGATTAATCACAATCTGGCCCTGGGTAGCCATGGGCTAGCTGTGCAGAGGATGGAAATTTGTGAGGCTTCGACGTGGTCCAGAAGACGATGTTGGAGGATGCAGGGATGCAGGGATGCAGGGGGAGGAGGTTGGTCTCTCCATCGTCCTGGTGATCAATAGACAGTATACCAATGGAGCACACCTTGAGAAGATCAATGAAGTCCTCTCATCCTCTTGCTTTGCTGATTTCTATAAAAACTCCCAATTCTGAGCCTATAAAAATGCCTGTGGGCTCGACTCTTCCTTGGGTCGAAACCAGTAGGGAAGATGAGGAAGGGAATGCATTAATTTTGCTGGACCTCAAACTGGAAATCTGTCAATATGGTTTTGGTGATTCATGGTTACAGACTTTCCACCTAGCTCGTAAATAGAACGTGCCTTGAGTGCTGCCGGTTTGCATAGTTAACGGTATGTCAGCGCTTCCATTGTAAGCCCCGGTTTTTTAAGGGGTTTATAACATGGTCATAAAAAATCACTTGGGGATGAAACATTAAATATGGGGTCTTATTCTGGAAACTGAGCTGCTAAGGTGTAGATGGGAGTCTCCCACTAACCCATTTTTCGCTTTTTTGAAGAAAAAGAAAGCAGGCTTTTCTGTGTTTTCAGTAGCAAGCTCTAAAAAGGACAAACTGCTTAGTTTATAAAATGGTCAAAGGCCCTTCATTAATGCTGTTCTTTTTTCTTGAATAAACTTTCCTCATTGGATAGTCCATGAGGTAGCTCAGGTCCCCTCAAGCCATGGTTTTGTAAATCTAGAACTCCACAATAATAAAAATCTCACTTTGTGATTCCCAACATCCTCTGCTTCTATGACTGCATTAGTTCTGGGAGGGAGGACATCAGTGCTGTCCTCATCAGGCCATGAAGTGATGGAGACCATCATAGAACCCATACCATTTAATTCCCCATCCAGTCCTTTCTCCACTCTAAAAAAGGAGGGGGATTGGAGGATGGGAATCAGGCATCAACGCTGAGGGATTTGTCTGTGTCTTCACCTCAGTGGCTTTGGGCCTTTGGGTTGGGACCATCCTAATCAGGGAATGAGCTCAGAGCCTAGACCAGAAGCATCCCATCATGGCAGTAGGGAGAGAAAGCCAGGGGCTCTGTCTAGTGGCTGTGCCCCTGATAATTGCTCTTCATCCTGATGATAAGACCAATAAATTCAGAGACTAAACCATAGCAACTTTCAGGCAAAAAATTGGAAATCGTCAATATATGTTTTTATTGTCTTATTCAAAGGCCATTTCACCTGGCAAATGGATTGCTGAACACAAAGTGAAATGGATAAAAGGATTACCTTGGTAAACATCATGGGATACTAAATAAAGCTAGAAGGTTGGTCATCTAGCCAACTTTGACAAGGAGGGAAGCCAAGTCAAGGCCTACAAGGGAGAAGGGATTTACCTAGGATCCCCCAACATTATTCCCCTCTGAAGGACCATCTGCTCTTTTTAAATGCTCTAAATATTTGATTAGTAATCATCACTTTCCCTCCCTTTGCATGGACTGCAGGAGAGCCAGAGAGGGGAGGTCTTGTTGTACCCACTTTACAAATGAGGAGACTGAGACTCATGTCCCACAATCTATAAGTGGCAGCACTGGCATAATGGGCAAAGTTCAGGATTTGGAGTCAGGAAGATCTGGTTCATATCCAGCCTCTGACACTTCCTCCTGGGAGTGTGGACAAGTCAATAACCTGTTTTTGAGTCTCACTTTCTCCATATGTCAAATGGAGATAATAATGTCTGTTGACCTTATCCTACAGGACTCCATGAGGTAATGTATCCATGTAGGCAGTCCTTCAACTTGTGTAGACACTGCCTCTTCTGAATATGGTACAGTTACAAAGCTCACTACCCTGTGATCAACCTGGCAATGAACCTCTCCAGAGGCCAGGCTGGGTCTTGGAAACCAGACCCTCGGGTTTCATTCCTCAGGATTCAAAGACTTGGGTTTGAGTTTATTGGATTTTTGTTTGTTTGTTTCTGTATCACCAAAGCTGGGCAAAGTGCCTGGGACATAGTAGGTGCTTAATAGATGCTGACTGACTGACTGCCGCAAGGCCAGGCCTCCAGATGCCCTCTCTTGGACAGTGAGAACCAGCCCATGAGTATTCTTCCATAGGCAGTGTCTCTGGGGGCAAAGCATCAGCATGGTGCTCAGAGGAGCCCATGTTGGCCATTAAGTGGGGCCTGGCAGTGGTCTTCAGGTCCAGGAGCCTCATGTAGGTCTTTGGCTCTCACAGCAACTTGCTGGGTTGCTCCAAAGCCCCAACTGAAAGCCAGCCCACAGTCCTTTTTAATTGGTTTCAAAGCCAGCAGTTGTCCTGATAAGAAAGATTTAGGCCCTCCCTGTGCAATAAAATCAACAGACAACTGGGCATCTGTTTAATACAACCTTGATCCCAGAGTTGGGGGCAGGGGACTCTTTCCTCTTTCTGTCCTCATGGAGGGATTGGGCCCTGAAGGCAGTGGTAACACACTATAAAAAGACCCTGCATAGATTCCACCCCAATAAGGTCTCTCAAACCTCCTGGACTTCCCAGCACCTTCCTAGGAGACAGGTTGGGGGTTTGGACTGGGAGGTGGCATTGGAAGGCAAACACAGACCCACACGTGTAAGGGACTTGAGTCATGGAAGTAAGCTCCATGCCCATCTGTAACTCTAGACTCTCCCCATCTTGTCCCTCTGGAGACTCCTCCGTCCCTCAGTGCTCCTCATGGTCCTCTAAATGCCCTCCTGTGACAAGTGAGAAAGCTTGGGCACAGATCAATAGAGGGACTTGGCCATGCTTGCGTGACCAAGCTAGGACGGGAGCCCAGCTAGGCTTCTTTCACATCCATAGTCCATCCTCATATTTCTCTGGCCTTCTCCTGGCTCAGGGCTCAGAGTCCATTCCCAAAGCTATAGACCCTAAGCCTAGTGATTCTGTCCAATCTCATGACTCCTCCATGAAGGAGGTGGAGGCATTATTACTCTGGCCATTTTACAAATGAGGAAACCGAGGCTTGGCCACAGCCAGAGACTCTCAGCAGTGGAATTCCAATCTCAAGTTCTTTCCACCCCCATCCAGCCCTGGCTCTGGGTCCTACTGACCACCCAGGAATCACAAAGGCTTCATTTAGGCATGGGTAGTGGTATTAAACCTCACTGACTGCCAAAGGGCAGCTGGAAAGGCGCTGGGGAATTGAGGCCACATTGACTCCCAAACATGATCTTGGTTATCACTCGGGTTACCAGCATTAAGGACAAGCTCCTCAGAGATCACTTTAAAGCAGGCCCCAGAGTTCCCTCTGACGCAGCATCCATCCCCCCAAAGCTCTAATAAGTCTTGGCTGTTACCTACTCCATGCTTTGTGATCTCCAGTCTTCTCTGAGGCCATGCTGAGGAGTTCAGGCACTGGACATCAGGGCCTTCCTTTCTGATCAGCCCAGCACCAGCCCTTAAGTCACTGAAGTAGGTTAAGTGAGCATCAGCTTGGGAGGTTTGTGGAGCACTTCAGGTGGGGGGCATCATCTCCCTACGTTCAGTTCAAGAGATATTGAATATGGCTGCCCAGGGTGGGAGACCCTGGTCCAGACTCTGACAGCTCCCACCCTCCCTCCTGGATGCTGACCATCCTCAGTGGAGGCTAGTGCTGGAGAACAGGACACCTCCTCCTGGAAGCCTTCCTAAGACCCCCTGGCCCTGACACCTGCAGCTCCTCCTGTCCTTTGCCTTCTTTCACCCTGAGTGGACATGACCATGCCATAGGGAGTTCTAGGGGCCAGTGACCACCTCTCCCTGCCCTCTCCCTCAGTCCTTGAGGAGCATAGTGCCTTCCCCCAGCATGGGAATCCCTTTGGGAGCCCCCATTGTAACGGCCAGTCAATGTATCACTCACTCTTTCCCATGCTAGATTTAGAGAAATGATGAGCATGTGTTAGTGGGGAAAACGTGTCTGTGCAGGCATGAAATACACATGTGTGCGCGTCCTGGGTGTAGAAAGGCACCATATGCATAGTGCTGGGAGAGGCCCCAAAATGTGAATGTGCATCAGTCATAGACACCCATCTAACCATGCACATGTGTGTATATAACATGTACATATAAAATACACACATGTCTTGGCTATTTATATTATTGTGATGGGGTGTGTGTGAGGGCTGCATAAATGTAATATGTAAGTACACATGTAGGTATTTGTATACCTAAAATATCTGTATCTATAAATAGCACATAGCAGTGCATATATTAACATATACCGTGTGTATGTCTATTTTAAAATCCACGTGCATCTAGAAATACAGATCTACATGCACATATACATACGCGTATCATGTATGTGTAGGGATACCTCTATTAGGGCACATATAGATTATGTATTTGTGTGTATGTGTCATATTTTATATAGATAATAAATATATATATGCCTATAATACCTATATCAGTGTACATATATGCTGTGTATGTCTATAGTATATCTTTATACATAAATACACATCAAATAGTATATCTTTATATGTTGTGTATACTTTATGTAATTACATATAATGTATGTAAATACCTGTATCAATGCACATGTATGTTTGTTTATATGTAGTATAACTATATACAACTATATATTAAATATCTGTTATATGTAATTTATATATAATATAGAGCAATATGTAATTATATATAACATAAATAACTATATTAATCATATATACTGTATTTGTGTGTCTATATAGTATATCCATGCATATTAATACACATTAAATCTTTCTATATAATAAATAATAATAATATATAATCATTACATGCATGTATAAATACTGTACCAGAGAGGGAAAGTGGTGAGATGTAATTGAGGACATAAAAGAAGTTACACCAGGAAGTAAGCAAGTGAGAGGCTGACTCTTGGGCCCCTCCCCTCTCTACTTCCTGTCCTCTTCACCAATCAACTTAAAGAAGGGTTTCTTCTCAGATGGTAAGTCATTCCTTCTCTCTAGTAACAATAATCCTTCAAACTGATTTCCTAAGTTAAAGGATCTTTTATTCTTTGGGGGAGAAGGGAATAGTGAGGAGGTTAGGAAAGGGGGAAAAGGGGTCCCCATTCCTTTGAGTTGTAAGATTGGTTGAAGGCTTTGGATAAGTCTCTTCAAAAGAAAGAAATGGAATATTTTCTTCAGAGAAAAGATGGCAATGACTCTGCCAGGGTCTCTTCTGGGCAAGACTGACTATTCCTTTAGTTCACCATAGAAGTAGTAAGGTAGTGGCCAGAGAGAGGATTTAGTGGTCTGTCCTCGAACCACCATCAGGCAGAAGAAGAATGAAGTCCAGGCAGTGGGGGGGTCCAACTGTCCCTCCTTCAAACTTCCATGGAGCTCCCTCTCTCCCTCCCCTGCTGATCTGTGTTCCAGTGTGAGTTCTTCCTTTTTTTTCTGCAGATCATGTCTTCCTGTCTGTGCCTAATTTTCTTCAATCACAATACCCCTATTAATGCACATATATACTGTGTTTATATGTGCATATGGTATATCCGTATATATACAAATATTAAATGATATAGTTATATATTATATAGTTTTATAGAATATTTTATTATATATAATACCTATATTGATGTACCGATATACGTGTTTATGTGTATGTAATATATTTGTACACATACACATTAAATATACTTATATATTATATAGTTTTATATACAAAGTATATAAAATACATACTTATAAACTGTGTATATAGTGCCTACATTGATGTACATACATGTGTGTCTATTGTATGTCTGCATATATAAGCACCACATACAAATACATATGCACCCATTGGAGTGCAACGTGTTGGAGGGGTTGCCTCCTTCTTTGTCTTTGTGTTCCAGCATTCAGCTCAGCTCATGCTCCATTGTGAGCATTCCATAACTCCTGACCGCTCCATCCCTTCCTCCATCCATCCCTCCCTCCATCAGCCCCTGGATTCCGAAGGCTTTTTGCCTCTCGCCTTCACGATCCTGATCTCTTCCTTATAGCCTCACACCAAGGCCTCCTTAAGTACTGGTGGAGGACGGGAGGACAGAAGGACAGCCCGCATGGAGGTTTTCTCGCCTTTGGCCCAGCCATCTCATAGGGTCATCCTTGAAACCCAGGAGGCTGTCCTGCCACTGGCTAACTGAGAGGCGAGATTCGGAGGGGGCCAGAGGGGACTCACTCTGGCAGCCAAGGTGGTTCTGTCAACTAATTAATGAGAAATATTTTATTCATTTGCTGGGCAAAGGACGTCTCCAGAGCAGAAGAATGTTGCCTGGCCGGCCCAGGATGTCCAAATTGCTATCTCCAAACTCCAGTGGGTCGAGTCAATAAGGGGAAAATAGCGGTTGCCTAATTGCATTTTCAAACAGGAAAATAATTAAAGCTCGTAGAGTCTGGCCAATTAATATACTGCATGTGTGCTGGGCATGTTGACTCAGGAAAATGCTTGAAAGAGATAAAATTACAAGAGCCCGAGGGGCTAATAGCAGCGAGGATGCTGGAAGAATCGGTGATTAATTATCCTCTTTTTAATCTTGTGAGAGTAACCATTTAGCCAAGGCTTCAATGGCCGGCTGTCCGTCCATGGTAGGGTTCAGTCAGCATCCCATGACAAAGGTCCAGTTCCGGGTTTTGTATTTTTCTTTCATCCTTTTTGCTGATTTCACTGCAGACATTTTTGTTGTATTTTAGGCAAAGGGGGCAAATATTTATTTAAAACCTTTCTTGGGGTGGATTCCCTGGGAAGTCGCTGACTCACCAGCGGTCTGCAGCTGCACAGAGGCCTTTGAAATCAGCCTTTCATAGGCCTCAGGCCATAAGCGGCACTGCCGGATCTCAGTCACACAAAGGAAGCCCCCTGGCAGGAGGTCCAGGGCGTAGATTGGCACGGAAGGCCCTGCTGTTGATGTTGGATCCCTTACGATCGATCCAAGACTATTTTCCTATCACCCACTGGAGGAGATGCCCCCGATTCGTCCTTCCTCCACGGCATCTTGTGGAAATATTAGCTTAGGAGATCAGTGGCCGCCTTCCTTTCCATCAGGGGGTTTTAAAGATATATTTAAACAAACACGGTCAGGGAGAGGCCTAAAAAAGTCCAGTTGGAAATGAGCAGTGTGGGAAGACCAGAAACCTTCCGAACAACCCACCAGAGTTGGGCCCATTTGGAATGGCCTTTCATTCTCGTTGGGGGAGGCCAGAGCCACCGAAGCAGAAATGCCGGCCCTTCCTCCTGGAGTGAAAAAATCTTTTTGGCGTTCATCAGTCTTTAGCCAGGCCGGGGGTCAGCCTGGAGTGAACTTTTGGCCTCCTCCCAAGTGTATGGGTGGTATAGGGTTTAAAATTGATATATTCATGTTGAATTTTTATTGTCACAGTTTCTGTTCGGGCTCCTTTCAAACCTTCCATTTATTTGTTTCTGAGCCTTGGATATCTCGTAAAAATGTCACCATTGTGGTTGAACATTAAGCACCCTCCCATTTTGCTGTGGGCCGTTGAAATAAATTTGGACCAGGTGCTCCCCCCATAATGGAGGGCCTTGATGTGCCCTGATAATGAGCCGGGGAGCGGAAGCCGTCAGCCTTCAGCTGGCTGCAAGAATGCAATTAGGCCGGTTTTAATACCGCCCAGGGACCCCGGCCAATCAAAGGCAGCGCCGCACAGGCAAGGCCCGAATGCTAAGCACACCCAGCCGGGAAGTAAGAACGCTCAGCACCCATTCCAGGACGTGGTGGGAAAACAAGAGCAGGCCTGGGGAGCCACGATGGGGCCTCCTCCCCCAGGCCATGGCACCACCACGGTGTGGAGGAATTGGCCTCCTCCAGCCAAGGCAACGGGGGCCAGATTAAGTTTGAAATCAGGAAGAGGCCTTAGGAACGGCCCCCTCCTCCCAGAGAGAGATGCCCCCCCCCAAATAGAAATGGCTCCCTCCCCCCCTCCCACCCCCCGCAAAGGGGTGGCCTGGAGAGAAATGGCCCCACCCTCCTCCTGAAGGGGAGGATGCTCCTCCGGCAGAGCACACACAGGCCAGGTGCAGCGCCCCCTGCGGGTGAATCCGTACCAAGTTACAATTCTGTAAAGCTCGGGTCCCGGGTCCAGGGCAGTGTGATCCAAATCAAGGATTCCAAAAGATTTGAATGGAAATGAATTCAGATCATCCAACACACCCAGATGTACTAGAAGCACATAACGCTGCGTTACAATTACGATACCTGCCTATAGGATGGCCACCTCACGTAATACTGATAATCTCACGCTATAAACCACGCCGCATCGCCCCGGGGTGTCTGCGGGGGACCCGCGGCCTCCACGGCGCCTTATAATTCTGTAACTGAGACGCGTCGTCATTCCTGGGGTTGTGTGTTATCTGCAGCGCAGAGTTCTATACACGTGCCATATTGCGTGCCTATACTCTATGTAGAGTAGGGCCTGTCCCCGGAATAGCACAGCAAGATGGCCTCCCGCAGAAGAGCTCTGATTACAGCCAGCCGGAACAAGCACGATTTCCGTGTTTGCTGCTCACGTGATCCTCCGCTCCGCCCTCTTTCTGTCCTGGCTCTGTGACTTCCGGGCTGCTGCCGGGCTGTGGGGGAAGCTCGAGGGGAGAAGGGAAGTGGCGGCCATCCGGAGCTTGTCCTAGAGATGTGGACCGTGCTGGCGGAGTCAGGATGGAGACATGGCGGGAGGGGGCCCTAGGCATCTCTGGCCAATCCGGTGGGTCCCTTCGAACTGGAGAGTGTGCGAAGGGGAAGAAGGGCCCCGGGGGAGCTGCGGGCCCAGAACCCTGCAGCATGGCGGTGGCCAGGGCCGAGTGGTCCGGCCCAGGACTCCTGGCTGCCTCTCCTGGGGGCTTCCCAACCACGTCCCGCTCGTGAAGGCTGTCTCTAATGGCAGCCCTTGAACGTGGTCCATGAGCCAGGCTTGTGATTGGGGCGGAGGGGAGGGTCTGAAAGTAGCCCCTGGCCTGGGGGGGGGGCGCCCATATGAACACACCCTACAGAGCGGGGGGGCCCCCCAGAATTCCCTGGGAGCCCCTGAGGCCTTTCTGCAGGCCACCGCTTTGGGGCAGGAGTCTCACGAGCTGCCTCCAGGGACCTTCCGGACCTCTGAGCCAGGCGCCAAGGAAGCCATTTCCAGCCGCAGCTAGAAAGGCTCCTCTCTGGGCCTTTTTCTCCCCATCCATAAAATGGTGATGGCCACCTGGCTCATCACGTGGGTCTAAAAAGACGCCGCTAACGATAATTGCAACAAAGAACCGACTCCTTAAGGCCGCTTTGGAGCCCCACGCCATGAGCCAGGTGAGATGGAGGCCCAGAGAGGGAAGAGTCAGGGCCACCCAAAAGCAAAGCACAAACCCAGGAATGGCCCACTTTCCCAGGGGCTCGGGGGTCAGGCCTGTTGCCATTGGCAGCCTGTGAGTGAAGGGTGACGCAGGGCAGGATGGTGGGGGCTGCCTGGTGGAAAATTGTGTAAAAACATCTGTTCAGCTTGGAAGACCCAGATATTTCCAAACCCATTGCTTGGTCTAGACGCCTTTTTTTTTCTTTTCAAACAAACTTTACCCCCTTTCTATAGTTTTTCTTTGCAGGGTCGATGGGGGAGCCAGTATAGCGGGCAGACGGGCCCTGGCTGTGTGTTCAGTGTTCTCAGCATCTCTCTGCAGAGCCAGGGGCTCCAGGAGGTGCTAAAATTCCCCCACGGCCTCCTCTTTAATGAGGAAGGTTCTGGGTCCACCTAGAAGCCCACCAGGACCAGGCAGGGGACTAGAGGCTCCCTTCCTCCCCCTCCCCAGCTTGGTGTTCAAAGATGGCAATAACAACTTCAAGCTGTGCTTTAATTGTTTAAGAAGGACCAGGGGAAGACGCACAGCTGTCGGAGGACAAGGATCCATCAAGGCCACAGCCACCCCGGGATTCCAGCCAAGGGACTAGCCCTGGACATCTAAGGATCCTTTTGTTCTGACCTCCAGGGAGGGGGAAAAAGCCCCATAAAAGTCCCCCCCACCCCCCCAGAGCCTGTGGCCCCAGGAGCCAAAGTGGGGGACAGGCCCCTCTAGGGCCGCCAGATGGACACAACTTGAGGCAGCTCTTGGCAAGGATCTCCAGGGGGTCCCTCCACCCCCAGCTCACCGCTTGCCAGGCAGAGTCAAGCCCTCAGGATGACCCCAGCGAGGAAGAGGGGTCGCAAAATCTAATCTGTGGGCAATTATGTAGGAAATGATTGAGTTGAAATTAAGTTCGATTATTTTTTTTCCCTCTTGATTTAATTATGGGACCATACATAGATAAATTAGAGAAAACATGGATATAAGAGAGAGAAAACGGTGCCTGGGAAGGCCCCCAACAACTTAGATGAGGAATTAATTCTATAAACGTGTATCTTTTGTTTTGCTGTAACATGATTACCATTGATTATGGAGGGCATCGACGTGATCCAGGCCCTCTCATCTCCCCAGGTTGGGGGCCCTCTCCGCCATCCGGTCATTGAGGGACTGAGAGGTCATCAGCGTGCGTTGGGGAGGACCACGTGGGTGCTGGCCTTGCTGAGGAAGCGGAGGGACCAGGCTCCCCTCCCCCACACCCCCTGGACCCAGGAAAAGGGATTCGGACTCGGCCTCTTCCCTCCCTGAGTGCCTTTCCTTGGTTTTCCACTTGATTTCTGAAAATGAGATGAGCTCCAGCTCCACAGAACAAATACGGTGGAGATATTTTCCAAAGGGCAGCAGAGACCAAATTTGGGACAGGCGCAGGGGCTTGGACGTACATGAGTGGCCTGAGGGAAGGACGGAAAGAGTCCTGACCCCCAGCAGGAGTCCAGCAGCCTGGCTCCCATCAGGAGTTTTCAGGCAAGCCAAGGATCGGTGTGGGCCCGATAAACTGGGGTGGGAGAGAGAACTCGCTGCTGGGAAGTCTCGGAGGGCTCCCCGAACTGTGGTTCAAAGGACTCTAAAATACAGAGGGAGGTGAGAACCAAGGCCCAGAACTACAGAAGGAGCAGGAAAGGAGACTGACGCAGAGACTGTGAGAATTCAGAATGCCAGTTAAATGGAGTGAATAAAGAGGCGATTAGCACCCCAGAATCCTCTGCGATGAGGCCACAACATCTCTGGATTAGCATCGGACGCAGTCTAAATTGGCAGATGGAACTGCCTTGGGCCCGCATTCACATTGCTCCTAAACAGTTCATCTGGAATGCAAAGGAATCAGCTTCGGATCTTGGGCTGTTTTGGGACCCAGAGTCCAATCCCATCAATAAATGGATGTTTGACGCCTGCCTTCTGCTGTTGAAGGCTGGGCTGGGCTCAGAGTTTGGGGGACAGACATCATACAGGAGGGGGAAGTGCCCCAAGCCTTTTTTTAACCCTTCCCTTCTGCTTTGGGATCCATCCTGCATATTGGTTCCAAGGCAGAGGGCTCTAAGGGATAAGCAATGGGGTTTCATTGATCCTTTTATCTCACCATTGAGGAGGTTTAACTGCCCACCAAGGCTGGTCAGCACCATCCCTAGAGAGGATGCGCAGGTCTGTCCTCTACATGTGGAGTCATCTTAGCCAGAACACGTAACTGGGACCTCACCAGGGGAATGGACTGACCCAGTCTGTCCCGGGTGGGAGCTGGCTTTCTTCTGCTTTATCAGTGTTTTCCAGATTCCACTTGGCTCTGGATGAGGGGAGAAAATGTGGGCTGGATTGACCACACGGCTCCTCAGCCCTTCCTCACTACCCTTTTAAGAGGCTGTTATGGAGACGCTTTTGTTTGTTTGTGCGGTTGATAGAAACCATCCTGTTAGTTGTGTCCTCCACCCAGATACCGAAGGGAGCCCGAATAAGCATCCACGAACAAACCCTCCAGACCTCCAGTGGTGCTTGGGGAGAGGAAATTCCTCCACTTTAGGATATCTCCAATGATGGGGGAGTTTGTCGTGACATGAAACCTATGTGTTCCTGACACACAACATTCTGGCCCTTCCTCCTGGAGGCCCCCCTCTCTTTGCTCGTTTCTGCCTCTTCCGGCTCTTGGTTTTCTACAAAACTCCACTCAAGCTGACCTCTTCCAAATGGCCACTTCAATCCCCTCCCCTGCCCCGTCCCTAGAACTTGGTGTTTACTTGTTATATATCTTGTATTTGTGTATCTGTGTCCCAAATTGCTTCCCCCATGGTGGACTGCAGGTTCTGCTTCGTTTTTGTCTTTGTGCCTAATCCCTAATCTATGGCGCACCCGTTGGGTCAGGCGCCATGTCTGGCATACAGCAAGAGCTTGGTGGATGCTCTTGGAATCAGCACTTACACATCACTTGTTTTTTTTGCCTGCCCTCTGGCAGAACTCTAGTACCTTAGATCGGACAATAAAATCCGGTGGGATCTGCCACTCTCGCCTTCCCTGCCCATCGTCCTTTGCTTTCTAAGGTTCGGCCCAACTCTGGCCTCAGCATGTATCTGCATCTTCGCCATGTTCTTTTGGAAAGGAGCCGGGGGATGTTCTTTGGAGCCTCCGAGGCGGGTGAATGTCTCCAGCTTTGAGGATTTGTCTCCTTAGTTATTGGTTTAGGCACCGCAGAACAGAGGAGCAAGAAGGTGTTAATGGGCCAGGAATGGAGTAGCCAAAGGACTGAACCAGCCCCCTGGGACCCAGCAAGGTCAGTTGGGATGACCTCCCTGACCAAGGCTGGGGAAAGCCCATCAGTGGGGGCTAGTTCAAACATCAAGTGTGCGTCTTCTCCAGGGCCTCCATAGCAACCATTTAGCTCTGCTGGGGTTCTTTCCGCCATTACCAGATTTTGTGGTATCAGAGGGTAGATGAAAGTCTTTGCCACTGCATAGGAGAGGAAGAAAGGCCATTCCTTCTCTTTAAAAATGCATATTTTGGGGGGCAGCTGGTTAGCTCAGTGGATTGAGAGCCAAGCCTAGAGATGGGAGGTTCTAGGTTCTAGGTTCAATTCTGGCCTCAGACACTTCCCAGCTGTGTGACCCTGGGCAAGTCACTTGACCCCCATTGCCTAGCCCTTAGCACTCTTCTGCCTTGGCAGAATACACAGTATTGACTCCAAGACAGAAGGTAAGGGTTTAAAATAAATAAATAAAGATGAATATTTTTGAATGGCATCTTTTGTTTTTAGGGCCCTCCCAGACCCAGAGAAGTGTTCTTTATAAAGTTTATTTATAACTAAAGGAAGAAGAAAGGAAAACATCAGCAAAACTGGTCAAAACACTGAAAAGTATCTGCTCTTCTATCAATCTTTCCCCTGGGTTCCCTCTGCTGGGGTTTGGGGGGGAGGCATCTTTCCATATCTCTTCTGCGGGCCCAAGCTCGCTCTTCCATCTTGGATGCTCATTCTTTCCTTGTGCATCCTTAGAGCCCCTGTGTGTGCTCTCTCTCTCTGGTTCTGCTTTTTCATGCTTAAGACCCGTCTCCCTTGTAAAAGCGCCTCAGGACAAGGGAGAGTCAGGCTGGCACCAGGGAAAGAAATGCCCGGGACATTGACTTGGCACATTAGCTATTGGGTTCTCTAGTTGTGTTTCCTCATCCCAGGACATCACCTGACTACAGTAGAACTCATCTGAGGGGGAAAGGCACAGGCACCAGGGCAGTGGAGTGAGAGTGAATGTGGAGTGCATTGGGGGAAACAGGGAGCCCATGGTAGGACCCCAAAAGTCTTTGTAGGTAGGTGGCCTCCCTGGGGTAACAGACCTGCTTAGGAGACACGGGCTCTTGTCTGGCCACCATGGAGCATGGGAGAACCCAGCACCCTGTACCTACTGAAGCGCCATGTTGTAGAAGCATCACCTTTTAGCACCCACTTTTGTGGAATAAATTGGCATGCCTCTTTTTTCATTTAAAACAAGAACTCTCTGAGCCTAAATCTCACTAGGGTTCTGACAGCAGACTGTGCCAACTTCCAGGGTCTCCATGCCCTTTGCCACTCCTGGTAGAGGCCTCTTGATGACTTTCTTTGGCTTCTGCTAGACTTTGTGAATATTTTCTTAAGATGAAAAATTCGCCTCCTAGTGGGAGCCTGAGGCTGAGGCTGCCATGATCCAGGCAGGTCCTCAGATGACTGACAGGACCCACATCATTCTTCCAACCCTTTCTTCGGCTGTCCATCATGTTCTGGTTCTGCTGGAGCAAGAGGCCGGGGCTGCCTCTGACCACAGGGAAGCATCCGAGGAGCCACACAGAATGACAGTTTTCTCTTTAAACCAGGACGTTAAAATGAATGATTGGCAGAGAGGCCGCTGGAACAGAACATTTTTGTAACTTAATTTTCAAGGCTGGTTACCCCAGTGCTCCCCACCGCCAGCAGTACTCAGGGCAGACAGGACACGTCAGGGCCGGCTTATTGTCTCTGGCTTTGGCCGAGGCCTTTTAGCTCAAGATTGCATTAAAGCCTGCTCTTCCTAGGATTAATTTATTGGGAAGCCCATTAAAAATGCACGGGCTTCATGGAAATGCTTTTGTGTCCACAAATCGTCTGCCCTCGGAGCTAGCGGCTTTTGATCAGGTTACATTTCTGAAAGCCTCCTTTGAAATTGGCTGGGCCAGCTAAACCCAATAGCCGCCTGCCTCATCCCTGACGAAAACCTCCGGGCTTTTTACAGAGGGGACGTGTGACCTCTTGTCTTGGGCCAGCATTAGCAAATGCCGCTTTTACAAAAATTCTAAATGCATTTCCTCATTGGCTCTGCGCCCCTAGAAACTCAATTAGGATCATCTATCGGGTCTCCATCCATCTTCAGTTATTTAATGATTTAAGAGAATAAAGTAGTAGCTGAGACAGCGCCCAGGAAGATCGACAAAGAGCTTTAAGCATCGTGTTAATGTCTCGTGTTTGGTATAGGCTTGTCTGTCTACCTGTCTGGCTGTCTTTCAGTCCACCCAGATAGGTTGTGAGGTCCTCGCGGGCAGGGAAGGTCTCCTTTGTCTCTATCACCAGAGTCCCATCCCTGACCCCTAGGAGGCTCTAATTTATAATAAATGCTCTCCGAGCTATTCATTCTTTCCCTGTGGTCTGTGGTTCTGCATCTTCCCAGTCACATCAGACCAAGCCTCCAGAAGAGCTGGTCTGAGCCTGGACACCCAAAGGCTCTGCCCACTGACCATGAGCTCCAATGGTTGTCACCAGGCAGGACAGGATTTATTTCCTTTCTTGTCTAAGCCCTGTGAGCCTCCCTGGTGGAAGATGTGCCTGGCGATGACTTGGGAGAGAGATTGTGGGGTTACCCTAGGCATTAGTTGGGGGAATGGCCAATCCATAGATCAGGGCTCCCTTCAGTAATTACGCCTGGGCTCCTTTCTCTATTCCCTTGGCATTCCAAAATAATGGGATTTTGTTTGATCCAAGACTGTTTGAGATTTGTGGCCAGGTCAGAGACTGGGTGGAAGATCGTCAGTGCTTAACAAATGCTGGTGGGATGGAGCCCTGGCCGTGTCGCTTCTCCGGGACGAGTCCAGCTCGGCTCTGGCTGCCCTTTCCTCATTAGCCATCTTTCCAATGTAGTCAGCTACCTCCCCTGCTTTCCATAGCAACCACAGGGCAGACAGGAAGAAAGACAGACATATCTGCCAGAAGTCTGTAGCTCTTCCTGAGTTCACTTTTTAAGTGGGATTCATACAGACCCTCCTTAAACACACTCACACACACACACACACACACACACACACACACACACACACACACACACGAGGGCTCCAGGATAAGAAGGTACCCATTAGGTTCTCTACCTGTAACCAATGGAGAATAATGGAACATACTTGGGTGGATGGTTTCCTAGGCTGTCATAGGACACTCAGAGCCACCTGCTTCTCCCCTAAGTCTGGCCTAGAGAGTAGGAACCAAGGGCAGAAGCTTCCATTTTTAAGTATCCAGGGCATTTTAGGAGGGGCAGTGTGTTTTCTGGGGGTTCTCTAAAGGATTCATTCATCTAGAGATGAAGAGAAGGGGCCCACCCATGTAGGAGGGATAAAGGGAAGAGATCCACCCATCTAGGGATAAAGAGAGAAAATCCATCCATCTAGGGATAAAGGGAGGAGATCCGTCCATCTAGGGTTGAAGGAAGGAGATCTACCCATCTAGGAATAAAAGGAGGAGATCCACTCAGGGATAAAGGAAGGAGATGCACCCATCTAGGCATAAAGGGAGGAGATCCATCCATCTAGGGGTGAAGGAAAGATCTACCCATATAGGAATAGAGAGAGGAGATGCACCCATCTAGGAATAAAGGAAGGAGATGCACCCATCTAGGGATAAAGGGAGGAGATCCATCCATCTAGGGGTGAAGGAAAGATCTACCCATCTAGGAATAGAGGGAGGAGATGCACCCATCTAGGAATAAAGGAAGGAGATGCACCCATCTAGGGATAAAGGGAGGAGATGCATCCATGTAGGGATAAAGGAAGGAGATCCATCCATCTAGGAATAAAGGAAGACGATCCATCCATCTAGGAATAAAAATGTGCTTTCTTATCTACCTATATTCTTTCTGGTTCTGATTCTTCTTGCATTTCTACTCAGAGAACTGTACAGAAAATTTCATTGGCTTACTTAGATAAAACCAAGAATAAAACCATTTCTAGCTGGAAGGCATCTCAGAGATGGTCTTGCCCCACTCTCATGCTCTGGATGAGAATGAGGACACTAGGATGGCCCAATGGGTTTCCCATTGCTTGATGGTCAGGGTAGGGAGGACCCCTGGCTTCCAGGCCAGTGCTGTTTAGGACCCACCATGCAAGGGGGCTGCTCTGTGTACCCCTAGGTGCACGTGGGACCTAGAGCAGCCTCAGACCCCTGTCTCTGGAGTCAAGGAATCCAGATTCCAGTTCTGCTTCTGGTATTTCCTACCTGCCTGGTTGACCTTGAGCTAAGCTCCAGGCCCTTTGTTTTCTCAACCATAAAATGAAGGGGTTGGATTGGATGATTTCTGAGGCCCCTTCAGACTCCAGATCTGAGATCCCGAGTCACTGAATGTCTCTGAGCCTCCGTTGTTTCATCTGTAGAATAGATGTGATAATATTTTTACCACATTCATAGTGTCATTAGAGAGGCCAAGTGAGCTGGTGTCCACCAGTCTTTGCAAGCCTTTGAACACTGTATCAATGTCAGTAATTATCTTTGTGAATGTGATGTGTTTGTGGTATTTCCCTTGGGGGGGGGGGAGAATGGGCAATGATTCAGGCTTCTAGCTTTATTCAAATACAAAAATTGTGTGACACAAAAAGGCAATATATTCTGCAATTTTTCTGAAATAGGAAAATAGAAAAAAAATTTTTTTTGCCATGAAGGGCATAAAAAATGGAGATCCCAACATCCTTCGGGCCTGGAAAGCTGGGATAGACGGTCATCGCTTTCCCCCACATCTGGTCCACTGGTGCATGGACTGACATCAGCCCCAGGACCCGTCTGTCATCAGCCTCTCTCCTAAAACTATCCGCCAGGGCTCACTTGAGCTCCTTTGGCTAGGGGAACCCCAATAAAAATCCTGGGAGCAGAGGGGGAGATCACGTGGTGTGAGGACCCCCCCAGCTTCCTTGGATGAGAAAACAATGTGGAAAGGCTATTTACGGTGTGTGACGGCTTTGAGTTGTGATCCCGCAGGCTGAACGGAATGGACAGAAAGCGGAGGGATGACAGTCTTTTTTCTTCGCCTTGAGCCATCCCCGAGTGTTTAGTCTCTGCCAACAAATTGGGGCCCCCATGCCCTTCTAACCCAGATGGAGGTGGGAGCCCTCTGGCTCAGCTTCCCTAGGAAGTTGTCAGCACACTGATCTTTCCAGTCCAGGGTGGTGTCCTAGAGAGCTCCGGCCTGGGGTACCCCCTCAGGGGAAACTTCTAGAGGAGTTGAGGATCTGGGGGAGGAAGAAGAAGGCTGACGCTAGTCCAGACTTCCAAGGGCTTGCAGACACACTTAGGAATCCATGTTAGTCCGCAGAGACTGTACCCAAACAGTTAGCCATCTCCGTTTCCTCATCTGTAAAATGGGAATTCCCATCAATGGCCCCCGGAAAACCCAGTGGAATTGCGCGTTGGCTACGGGAGGGGGGTGGGAGGAGGGTAAGGAAAGAACATGAATCTTGTAACCTTGAGGAAATAGTCTAAATTATTTAATGAAATAAATCTTTTTTTTTTTAAATGCGCCTGCCTCCCCCAATGTTCTAGAGGACCTGATAAGATCGTGTGTTGTGGATGGTGTTTTGCAAACCTTTAATGGGTGATATAGAGGATGATGACAACAACTGGGACTTAGGAGAAAAGCAGTTGGACCTGTAGGTGCAGGAAAAAAGAAAACCTGCAATTCTTGAATGGGTTCTATAGTTTAGCCTTCCTATTCTGGCTGGTACGGGCCTCCTGTGGTACCCAAAGGTATTTTTTCTTACCCTCACTCCCAAATCTTTTTCCTGATTCCCCTCTCTTTCTTTCCTTCTCCCCCTGATCCTCTTTTCTTTTCATGGGCAGCCGGCTGTCTTACCCTTCAGGAGTGGGTAGCCTTTGCTATGAGCGTTTTAGCAGCATTTAGGAAGAAGGCTGAACTGTTTCCCAGGGTTTTTCTTGATGTTTCATTTGGTCATAGTATTGAGAGCTAGAAGGAATATCAGCACCCACTGAGTAGTTGAGGTTCAGAGAGGGTAAGGAACAGAGATCTAGAATTTGAACTCAGAATCTGTGCCATGATACCCAGTGGATGAAGGCAGAGAGGGCTAGGTTTTCTCCAAGTGTTGCTCAAGTGGACCTTGGGAATGAGAATATGATTTGGGGTTCACATTTTACTGTGTTCATTACCACTAACTCTTCGTCTTTCCAGCTCTTTCTTTTCTCTCCTAATTCAGGGGTGTGTGAAGACATAAGAATTCCAGGACAGTTTATAACCTTCTTTTTCACATTGTTAGTACCACCAATAAATGCCATCGTTTTTCATTACCAGAGCTGCCTCCAGCCATAGGCTCAGAAAGGTCAATTTTAATTAAAAAACCAAAGAAAAATACATTTTCTCATTAATGCACAGGGGAAGTAGGTTCTTAACATTCTTGGGCACGAACCGCCATCATCTTGCTGAACTTTGGGAGAGGTAAGATGGGAAGTCAGATTTCTTTTGTCTCCCTCCTTGGTGCCTCATCCAGTTCTATGAAGGTATTCGGAAAATATTTGTTGAAGGAATAAATGAAGGATTGAATGAATGAGCAAGTGAGAGAATAAATTCATGAATACTAAATTTAGTGAATATCTAATTCCCCAAAGAGTATTTAATGGAGAAAAAAATAACAATTTATTTGGTGGAATTAAAGTTTAGGAAAGCTCAATAGGCAGAAGGAAGGGGACTTATCCGTAATAGGTCACAAATTATACTATAAAGCAGTCATAATTAAAATGATTTGATATTGACTTTTAAAAAAAAAAGTCTAGGAGCAAGCTAGGTAGCTCAGTGGATACAGCCAGGCCTGGAGACTGGAGGACTTGGTTTCAAATGTGGCCTTAGACACTGCCTAGCTGTGTGACTCTGGGCAAGTCACTTAAATCCATTTGCCTCATCCATACTACTCTTCTGCAGCATTGGAACCAATACAGTGTTGATTCTAAGATGGAAGATAAGGATTAAAAAAAAAAAACTAGATAGTAGACTGTTAGAAACTAAGTTTAGACCAACATCTCATACCATATACCAAGAAAAGCTCCAAATATATCCATAGCTTTGATGTAAAAAAAAATCCACAAATAAGTGAGAGGATGAATGTGAAAGAATGAGAGTTCATTCATTTCTATGGCCCCTCCATAAGGTGGCACCAACAAAGGATTTCCTGGGGAGATCCAGATCCACCTTTTTTTTTTTAGCATCATTAAACTCCTCTTGATTAATGATACTTTCAGGTTTTGTTTCTTATTATATGTAGTTATCACAGACATTCTGGAAAGGGCCATTGCCATCATTCTTTTCTCCCCCTTCTGTTAACAGATGAGGAAACTGAGGTGACTTATTCAGGATAACAAACTCATGTAGTAAGTCACAGACCTGGATATGAATCAGATTCTGATCTCAGATGCCAAAGGTCTGCAGAGTTTCGGCTTGTTTCTATTGCTTTTACTTCCCAAATTTATTGTCAAGGTGGCCTTCTAAACTTGTACAACCATCTCACTGACCCAGAGTCAGTCTTCAGTTTGTGATTCCCCCTGGTCTTGTGGTCAACTTCCATCCATGCTTTCTGGACACCCGTAAGGGGTTCTTATTTTGGACCAGATCTGTGATTCCATCAGAGTGGGCAATTTCTGAGAGTAGAAACTTGGTACCCCAGTGTAGACGAGTCCCTAATCTCCAGCCCAATCTCCTCTAGTCTTGGAGATACCTTGTGGGCAAACAGTGGTTGCCCCAAACTATATACTTCAGTACTTCAGGTTTGTTGGTATTTCTAAAGCCTGGGTCCAGACATACAAGAGGGGGATGAGTGGTTGTCTGGCTGTCGAAGCCACGGGACAGTGAGGATGAATAGACTCAAGACAAAATGGCGGAGGGATGAATATTATACAGGGCCTCATCATCTTTGGTATTGGTTCGGATGGGAGTATCGCTGCTTCTCAGATTTGTAGGTGACTCCAAAGCATAACATAGAAATAACTAGCATGGGGTCAGCCAGACTTGGCTTCTGTAAAGATCTGACCCACTACCACGTGGCCCAAATCTAATAAGACGAAATTTAATATGGATAAAAGGGAAGTCCTCTACTTTGGTTTGGAAATTCAGTTTTCCATCTTCAGCCTGGGCAAGGTAGAATTTGTATTTTGTAGTTACTTCTAAAAGACCAAGAAATTGTGAGCAAATAGAGCGTAAGCAGCATCACAGTGGCCCTTGGAGGCAGAGGCTATTATTATCCCCATTTTACAGTTGAAGAAATGGAGGCAGACAGAAGTTAAGTGACTTGCCCATTGGAAACCTCTACATACATTATGTAATTGGAGCCCCTCCAACTCTTCCAGGTGAGCAGTAATCCTGGTCCTGCCCTAGGCACACGGTGAACCACCATGGAATGCTGGGTTTTTGGTTTGTCTTCTTATAGCCTCCACTAGTAGGTTATATGTTGGGACCCAGTTAGTGCTATGGGAACCGATCGGAGGTTTAGCTCCTGCTGTGCCCCTGACCTACCGGGTGGCCCTGGAGGATGCTCTCTGGACCTCAGTTTCTTCATCTGTAAAAAGAGAATGGTGAAGGCAGGAGACCTTCGGGCTTTGATTCTCTGTGCTTGGTTTGCCGTGTGTTTACAAAGTGCCTCCTGTGTTCAGTGGACGAAGCGGGGTACTAGGTATACAGAGACTAAAAAAATAGTGAAAATGAAACCATTGCTGCCCACAGGAAGCTTCCATTACGTATTTCCTTGAGAGAAGTAGAGTGGGGTGACCAGAACAAATCTTTGAACCTCTGGGTGCCTCAGTTTCCTTATCTGTAAAATTGTTGATACGCTTTGCTTTGTAAACATCAAATGCCCTGGATGTTGGTGACCTTGTCAGCTGGTAGGGCTTCCTCAGGGATCTGTTGGGAGATTCTCAGGCGGGATTCACTCTGGAAGGATAAAAGAAGAGCAGAATTAGGCCGTAATGAAATGAAGGCTTTTCCTCTTCATGACAGTTTCAATCTACCTGATCTGGATTCTCAGCAGGTTTTTGTGCATTTTTTTTTTGCTTTTTAATGTATTCATGTCTTCTGTTGGCGGACTTTCTCAAAGGCTAACTTTAATAACGACAGTCCTGCCATTTTCCACGGGGCTTGGAATAGGTTCCAAAAATGCCAGAGAAAATTACATGCAAAAAAACTCCAGTTAATTAATGTTTCAGAAATAAATTAATGTTGTAGGCCTGACTTGGGGTGACAAGAATGGGGGGGCCTTCAGCATTATAGCAGTCGCCTTCTCGCTCTGGGGATGGGGCGGTTTACACCTTCTTAGTTTATCACAGGACCTGTTTCCTCGGGGAGGAAAAAAGAAAAATGGGAAAGCCATTTTGGGGAAACAGCTCCTTGGTGCTCCTGGGAAGGTCTTTTTTCTCCTCTTCCTCATGATGAATAGAATTGAGGGGGTTGGACTCAGCAGCCTCTGCAGTCATTCCGGTTCTCTAACCCTGTGATACGCCCAGTGACAATTTACTGTTGAAACATCCTGGACCCCTTTTGCCATTAAGGCAGATTGGGATGAGCTCAGAAATGCCACTGGCTATAAGGTCATTGATTTAGAGCTGGAAAGGTCCTGAGAGACCATCGAGCTCACCCCTCTCATTTTGTAGATGCGTAAACTAAGCCAGGATAGGCAGAAGACTTGCCAGTGCTACAGAGCTCAGTTGTTTGAGGAAGGATTTGAACTCAGATCTTCTTCCTGACTCTGAATTTGCTCTCTTTCACCATGTTCCCTCCAAGGTCCTGTACCATGGACAGAAATAGAAATACCATCAAATTCCTCTTCCTGGAACACTCCCCCCTCCCCGCCATACTTAATTACAAAGAGCACATTGGAGTTAGCCAGGTTCTGGTTCACCAGATCTTGAGCGCACATAGGCACCATTTGCATTCAGTCAGTTCCATCCTGCCAAGTCCCTTAGCCGGGTGGAGAATTCCGACCTGAGTGTCCTCAGGAAGCAGGCGCTTTATGGAAAGCAGATGCGAGCTTGCTTCATTTCCCAGAATGCATGATCTCAACCACTGCTAAATACCGGAAAGAAATCCATTTGTCCGGAGCAAGAATTCTCGTGTCGTCCCCCTACTGGGATTGGGTCTCCAAAGAGAGCTTCTAAGTCTTGGCTCAATAACTGCATGGAATTCCAAGGTGCTTGCTCTGAGCATCCTGCGCCTGGGAAAGTGGGGTCATATCCTGATCATTAGGTCAGACGACTTCTCGGAGACAAGACTCCCCTCGACTTTGGGGCCCACAGAGCCAGGCCCGTTTGCCCTGGCCTCTGCCTTCTGCGGGTTTTTGTAGAAAGAAACCATGTGGCTATATGGAGGATTTAGATCTCAAGAAGTCCCAAAGAGCCCAATTCCTCTAATTTTGTAGATCTGGAAACGGAGACCCATTGAAGTGAAATAATTTACCCACAGTCAGTAAATGGTCCGGCTGGGGCTGGTCTTGGCCCCTGGGACCCCATTCCCCCACTCTTCCTCTCCTTCATGAATCTCAAGGCACTAGGCAAATGGGACTTAATGGGGTAGGCACCAACCAGGATGGTCAAGGACCTTGGGTTCATATCACATGGGGATCCGTTAAGGACCTGGAGATTCTTCACCTGGAGAAGACTAAGGCCAACATGGGAGCTGGGTTCAGATATTTTGAAGGCTGTCATGTGGAAGGAGAATGGTTAGCCCCAGAGTTCACAGCTACGAATCCTGGAGGGAAGCGGCTGAGAGGCAGGTGATGGCTTAGCATAAGGAAAATCTCTCCAAGGGAAGAATGGGCTTCCTTGAGAGGGAGATCTTGTTCTTTGGGAGCTTTCAGAAAACCTTTGGCAACAGGTCATGTTTAATCAAAAATCACAGTCGCAACACTGGTCGCCCTCTTCCCCGTATAACAGTATTTCAGGCTGACAGGACTAGATGAGAGCTCCTTCGGTCCCATCGTTGTGCCCTTGAAGAAACTGAATGGTGGATGGATAGACAAGTAGACAGACGGACAGATAGATAGATAGATAGATAGATGGATGGATGGATGGATGGATGGATGGATGGATGGATGGATGGACAGGCAGACAAATAGAAGGTTAGATAGATGGATGGATAGATATGATGGATGATGGATGAACAGACAAACAAGCAGAGAGAGAGAGCAAATGGACAAATCGGATGGGTAGAAAGATGCATGCAAGGATGGATGGAAAGATTTCTCGTACAAGCCTACATCTTTTACATGTTTCTCTGGTATGTATGTATTCACGTGTATGTACATAGCCGTACACATCTATATATGGATGTGTATCAAGATACTTTTAGGACTGGAGAGGCGGTGGCAGTCACTGGTGGTTGGAAAAGGTGGCGGGTGGATGTCAGATAGCTTCTCCCATCTCCTCACCTCCTCATCTCCCCGTCGGGCTGGAGGACTTCATCATGAGCCCGGTCTGAGCGCCCTCCGCCTCAGCTTCTTTTTCTGTGTTGTCTCCCCTATTAGAATAGGAGTTTCTTGAGAGCAGGAACTGGCTTCTGCCTTTCTCTGTATCCCCATCACTAAGCACAGTGCCTGGCACACAGTAGGTGTTTAATAAATGTTTAATGATATAAGTTGCCCCCAAACTGTCTTCCTTCACTCTTGAAAATCCCAACCATAAAAGGTGATGAAGTATGGTCAGGGGAACATGATAACAGCTAAAGAATTCATTCATTCATTCATTCATTCATTCATTCATTCATTCATTCATTCAGTGAGTATTTTAGGGCCAGACACAGACCTAGGACATGGAATACAAAGACAAAAAAGTGAGGCAGTCCCTGCCCTCAAAGGGCTTACATTCCCAAGGGGAGGGGGAGCCATAACATAGACACAGTAATAAGTAAAAAATAATAACTACCATGTAAATGGTACTTTAAAGTTTGCAAGGCACTTTATGAATATCTCATTTTATCCTCAATCCTGGAAGGCAGATACTATAATTTTGTCCCTTTTACAAATGAGGAAACTGAGGCAGGGACTTGCCCAAGGTCTAACAGCTAGGTCGTGAATGGGGTCACATTTGAACCCAGGACCGCCTGTCTCCAGGCCTGGTTCTCAATGCACTGAGCTATCTCGCTGCTCTCTCGATTTTTTTTAAAGGCTGCTTTCAGGAGATATTCTTTTTCTCCTTCTCCCTCCCACTCCCATCACGACCAGGAACAGGGAGTTATTTCCCTTCACCCAGTCAGTTTGGTAGAAAGCTTCGGCTTCAGCGTGGATCTGGCCAGCCCTCGCCGGATGGCCCCAGATAGCGGAGCCATCGTAGGTGCTGGGTCTCCCATCGGCGGGGAGACGGCGGCCTTCATCCGTGTACCCTGGCTCGTCCCAGCGGTTCGGCCACGTGGGATCGGATGGTTTAACAACGACCACGCGGACTCGTTGCTCTGCCGACAGGTCCAAGCGGCTCCCGCCCCTCCCAGCCCGTGTTTGCTGGCTGCTCTCGCGCCATCCAGCTCTGCTTCTGCTGCTGCGAGGACCTTGCTCAGGTGTGGGGTGGCCTCGGGGCCTCCGAGCTCCCTAACAGCCCCATGCTTGGCCATCGCTTCCCCTCCCCCAACAACAGAAGCTCCATCTTTGTGTTCTGAACCGCTTTCATTCAATTTAGCATCGTGCTCGTCCCATAGTGTCTCAGCCTCACCCCAAGTCTGGGAGTAGGTGCTGCTGTCATCCCATTTTGCAGATGAGGAAACTGAGGCAGAGGGGTTACATGACTTATCAGGAGTCAGACCGGTAGCAAACGTCAAAAACTGAATTCAAGGGGGCAACTCAGTGGATGGAGAACCAGACCTAGAGATAGGCGGTCCTGGGTTCAAATTTGACCTCAGATACGTCCCAGCTGTGTGACCCTGGGCAAGTCACTTGACCCCCATTGCCCAGCTCTTCCTGCTCTTCTGCCTTGGAGCCATTACACAGTATTGACTCCAAGAGGGAAGATGAGGGTTAAAAAAAACAAAAACTGGATTCAAACATGGTTCACCAGAGATGCATCAGGAGCCAAACGTCTTCCAAGGAAACCGTCAGGTTTATTTTTGTGGCTTCCCGATCTGTCTTTTTGTCTCCCTGGCATGGATGCCCCAAAGCAGCCCAGATGGCATCTCCGGACGGGCTGACGGACACCCTCCCCAAGCCTCCCTTCAGCATCGGCCCCTCTCCGACTCCTCCCAGCCACAGGGCCGCCCCGCAAGCAGCCTCCTCGGAATCTTCTCCTGGGAAGGGCCGGGTGCCTGTACTGACTGTCTGTGTGTCTGTCTGCACGTCTGCCTCTCCGTCTGTCTCTCTGTCTGTCTGTCTCTCCCCATTCCTTAGCCCCAGAGATTCCTTCCAACCGGGAGATTCCGGGTCCCCCGGTTAGAGCTGGATGAGCCCTGGGAGGTCTCTACCTACCTGCGCTCTCCGGGATCCATCCACACGAGTAGCCATTCATGAAGGCCCCCTCCGGTGCCTGGCGCTGTGCCACCTCCAGTTCTGGTGAACACAAGAGGGAGCCTCGGCCTGTGAGCCCCGCCCTGAAGAGGACCCCTGAGGGGGAATAGGCAGCCCCAGCAGGCATTGGGGATGTTCCTGGTAGGCAGCGGGCTTCCAGCCTGGGCTCCGCCCCATTTCTCCCTGCCTGGCTGGCCGGCCCGTGGTAGGTGCTCTTAGGTGAGGGCAGGGCTCGCCCGAGCAGGGGGTGCAGGCCCACCTCTGCCCTCCTGCGTGGCCCCGGAGGGTCACTCCACTTGCCCCGGGACACAAACCCAGTAAGTGACCCCAACTCGGATCTCCCTGGGGGGCGGCTCTGCCTCCCCCCGCCACCCCCTCTCAGGGGCTGCCGTTTATGTAGGGTTTGGGGGTTTGCGGAGCGATCGGTCCAGGCTCCGCCGGGGAACAAGCTCAGGTGTGGACTTTCTCGGGGAAAGGCTTCCTGTGTGAATCATAACAGAAGAGAGATGATGAGTTTGTCGTCCATCCGCCCGGCTCCTCCTCGCAGTAGAAAGTGTTCGGGTTCCACCAGCTCTTTGGGGAATGTTTATGATGTTTCCTTTGGCAAAACCAAAATGGAAACTGGCCGGCGAGCCCCTCCATCGCGGCTCCCCGCCCGCTCTCCCCTCCCCCCTCCCGAAGCTGGCAGAAGTGAAATACATTCTTGGAAGCTCTCTCAGTATTCCTCTGGATTTGACATTATAAATGGCTCCGTCCTTCGAGGCCCCGGGCCAGTCTGACAAACGGATAAAGAGAAGGGTAGGAGCCGCAGCGTCTGCCTTGCGTCCTTGCTCCCCAAATGAGGAAAGGGCTGGGTGGGCCTCCATGACTTCCGGGGGGAGGGGTCCTTGCTGGCCGCCATTTTGAGACTTTCCAGGAAGCTGGGTCCCTGGCTCTCCGAGCCTGCCGTCTTGGTGGGGACTGGCCCTCCGTCCAGTCGGTCTGAACCTTCTTCCGGCCTAAGGCCAGAAAGCGGAGGGGAGGCAGCCCTATGCCGCTTGGGCCCTTGGAGTTCCCGGAAAAGCCCTTTTCTCTTCCCCGGGATTCACCTAGAGTGCTCCGTCTGCACTCCGTCTGGGCCAGAAGAGAGCCTCGACCCCTCTCGTGCTCTTAAACCCTTCGAGCTGCCTCCGGCCCGGCTCTAGAGCGAAGCCCGTGTTCCCCGAGGTTTGCTTTGGGCTCACCGACCACCCTGTAAATGCCAGGAAGGGACGGAACCGCCACTTTGGTGAGGAGCTCCCTCGGGGCCAACAGCCCCAGCGTCCTGCCTGGCACCCCGGGGAGCCCGAAGCCCCGCCCCCTTTGCTCCAGCATGGTTCCGAGGGCCGCCCTCCCCCCTCTGGTCACTCACTGCCCACCAGCCATCCCAGATTATTCCCCGTCAGGCCCACTCGCAGAGAGCCCGGCTGCCCGCATACCCGCCTCCCAGGACCGAGGCTCACCTTTTCCGTGGTGGGGAGAATTCGGAGCTGAAAAGAAAAGAAATAAAAATAAATGTAAAAGATGAGAGCCAGAGAGCCAGAGAGAGGAGGGAGGAGAGGCGGGGCGCCCTCGCCCTCTCAGAGGCCCAGACACCAAGGCCCGAAGATGGGGAGCGGAGCCCTCCCGGGACCGCCCCAAACGGGGGATCCCTCTTCTAATGCTCCCCCACCACCTCCCGGGCCTTGAGCCGGCACCCATCGCAGCCATCTCCAGCCCCTTTCCTCAGCCTAGTGCTGGGCTGGACCTGGGCAGCCCATCCCCCCGGTCCAGCCTTCCGGGGCCCAAGTCAGCCTCTTGGCCGTGTCTGCCTGTCCCCAACCTGGCGCACCCACCGTGACGGCTCCATAAATGTCTGGGGACTGACCGAGTCTGAGCCGAACAGAATGAGGCGAATCCCTCCTTTGCCCGACATCCCTGCAAAGCCTTGACCGTGGTCTTCCCGTGGCCCAGGGTTCTCTTCTCCCCTCCAAACGTGCCCAGCAGCTCCCAGCCATCGCCAGTGTGGACGAGAGCGGCAGGCGATGCCCCGGCTTCCTGGGACCCAGCCTGGGAGACATCCCGCCCCGCCTCAGTGCCCCAGGCAGCACCGGGCACGAAGCTGTAGATAATAGAGCCGTGTATGTGGTCAGGAGCCGAGCGCTCATTCCCAGGGGTCTGTGCTGGGGAGTCCCAGGCTGGCCCCTCCCATCACTGGATAATCGATGCTGACTTCCAGGTCTCCAAACAACTTTTGGGGGGGGGGGCGCGTCGCTTTTCCGTATGAGGCTCATTTCCTCGCCCAGGAGAGCGTGACTGGGGGCGGAGTTTGGAGGTCACTTGGGAGAGGTGGGAAGGGTTCCTCTGGACCGCGCAGGCCCGGCACTGGGTAGGCCGCTCGTCACTCCTTGCTTGGGATGGAGGCGTGACGAGGCCCGCATCCTGCAACAGCCCGATAATCACGGATGCCAGAAATTCTAAAGGAAACCCGTTGGACCCCCAGTGAGGGGAGGGTTGTCCCCGCGAGTTCAGCAAGGACGGGAGTGGCGTCTTGGCCAGGGGCCGCGGCGTCCTCTGCCCTGGGGAGTCGCTCAGGCAGAGGATTGCATCTTGGCAGGACCCTGATGGTGCGGAGAGGGAAGGCCTTTGCGCCGTGGGACGAGCTGGGGGGGACAGGAGGGTGGATGGCAGACTTGAGAGGGAAGGCCCACCACCTCCTCCTCCTCCTCCTCCTCCTCCTCCTCCTCCTCCTCCTCCTCCTCCTCCTCCTCCTCCTCCCCCTCGTCCCCCTCCCCCCCCCCTCCCCCCCCCCCCCCCGCCACGCGGTGCCCCGGGGAGGCAGGTGGCCGGCGTTTGTGCAGGTTCCCCAAATGCTGACCCGTCATTTCGTCGTCCCGCCGGAGCTCATCCGACTAAAGCAGCATCGAGTGTGAGCTGGGCCGGGGCTCCCGGAGGCCCCCCAGCTTTGGGCTCTGCTCCCCTGGGATTGTCCAAAGGAAGAACCCGACGATGGCCCCAAGAGGGGGAAGGCAGACTCTGGGCTTTTCCATTTTCCTACCTCGGTGGTGATCTGTTAGAGCCTTTTCGCTGGATAAGCGAGGACACCGTCAACTGCCCAAATGAGCTCTGTGGATCCTCACCTTGGCTGGACCAAGAAGCAGGGAGACCCGAGTTCAAGCGGGGCTCAGACACTCACTATGCGACCCTGGGCAAGTCACCAACTCTGCAAAATGGCCCAGCAGGAAGTGGCAAAGCACTCCAGTATCTTTGCCCACAAAAACTTGAATAGGGCCATGATGAGTCAGACACAACGGAAGGGCAGCAATGCTATCATTTTAATTATTATCGTGATGATGAAGCTGATGCCATGAAGGGCTGGGTGGGCGCTCCTGGGCTACAGACAAGGACGCACCACGTTCAGCTTCTGCGTCTGATACCTTTTGGTGATTCGACCCTGGACTTAATGCCCTATTTTACAGATGAAGAAACTGAGGCACCCAGAGGCTAAGTGTTTTGTCCAGGGTGCCACAGTGAGTAGGTGTCTGAGGCCACTTTTGAACTCGAATCTTCCTATTCTAAGTCCAGAGCTCGGTCCAAAATGCCCAGCCCTTGCGGTGCCCCCGTTTCTATTCTGCCTGTCACCCAAACTCACCTGGTTCTTCACCCGTTCTTGCCTCCATGGGAGCTCTTGGAGGGTTTTCTCTTTGTATCTCCAGGACTTAGCACAGTGCTAGGCACACAGGAAGCATGGAATAAAAACTTGGCGATTGAGAGAAATGTAGAACAATGTGTAAAGGCCTTTGCCAGCCTCGATCTGTTAGAAAAATGAATTGTTCTTATATTTAGTTTTAGTTTGAATAAGACGTTCACCAGGATCATTCCACTGACTCATACCTAAGTTCTATAGGGATGGGGAGGGGGGCGCTATCTATTGATACAGTTGCTCCCTCCGGAGCTGTAGAAATGTCTACATTGGGAACCTCTCTGAGCCTCAGTTTCCCTCACTGTAAAATGGGGATAACAACAGCATCTACCTCACGGGTAAAAATAAAAAAACCTAGATTGTGTGCTAGGTAAGCCTTAAAGCACTTCATAAAGGCCCCAAAATCCCCCTGTAGAAGGCAATGTGGGAGTCTCACAACAGCCCTGTGAGAGAAAGCACCCCCCACCCCCCTGAGTTGGGGGTCCTCGAGAGCACCCCCCAAGGTTAGCCAGGTTCCGGCTCTGATTTTGTCACTGAACTCCATCTAACCAGATCAGAATGAGAAAATAGCCAGAATAAGGGCAACAAAAGCCCCTGCTCCCAGGAGTTCTCCAGCACACGGTCTCCCTGCAGGAAGAAAACCCCCAAACTAGAATTGTTCAATTAAGAAGCATTTATTAGGCGCCTGCTTGTACCAGGAACTACTGGGCAAGCCATAGAAAAGCAGAAGGGAAGGGTTTGGAGAGCCAGGCCCAGAGAGGGGAGGTCCACACGTCCTAGCTGTGTGACCTTGGGCCAGTCACTTATCCCCCATTGCCTTGCTCTTCTCCTGCCTCAGAGCCAATACAGTGTTGAGTCTGTGATGGAAGCATGTCCCTGCCTCAGAGAACTTACATTGTCCTCCACATCCGCACTCAGTGTAGAACAGTGAAGCCAGGGGATCTGGGGAGGGGCAGGCACTGCCGCTGGGGGGGATCAGAAGGACCCCCTTTCCTGAGCTTTGAAGGCAGCCGGTGATGCTTTGAGGTGAGGAGGCAGGAAACAGCGTCACCCAATCCCACCGGGCTTACCAGGGAGCCCAGCCTCCGGGTGGCAGGCTTCCGATGAAATGGAAAGCCCCCCCCCCCAAGGAGAGCATCCAGGGGCTGGGGCGCCTCCCCCATCTGCCGGCCCCCAAGACGCTCCTCGCCCAGTGCCTGGAATGGTCAGCCATGGCGGAGGCGCCCTGGTGCCCTGGGTCCTCTCTGCCTCCCCCGGGCTCTCCAAGCCCAGCTCTGGCTCCGGGCTGCCATATTCCTTTGCCCGCTCCGCCCCAGACTGGGGATCCCAGGACATTTGGGCCGTCCTGGCCGGCCTCTTGGCTTGCCAGAGAGAAGGCGATGTTGGGTTGGGTTACGGCCAATGGAGCTGCGAGATGGCACCGCCCTGCCCACAGGGTCTTCGCCCATCACCCCTCTTGGGTACCACACTGCCTCCGTGCCTCCAGCGTGGGTGCCAGCTGCTGCCGAAGCCCTCCTCGGACACTCCGCCTTCCGTCCTGTCCTGTCCTGCCCCGCCTGGAAGAGGGTGTCGGTGGGCTCCCCGAGGGCCGCTAGTCTGTCTTTGTAGCCCGGGGGCTTGGCGTGTTTACCGCAGCTCACCCACGTGATGGCGGCAGAGGTCCTGTCAGCCCTGCTGCTGCTGGAAGTGCCCAGATGGGCTCTCCGGGAGCCACAGAGGCCGGCCTTCCCTGCGTCCCCTCGGACGCTGTCAAGCTGTCCCTCGGCCCCGCCACTGCGGAAGAGACGCTGGACTAAATATCTCCGGACGGTATCGGCCCCCAAAGCCAGCCGCGGCGCTCACGCGACCTCGTGAGATGGGGCTCGGCGGTCCCCGAACCCATCCGCCGAACAAGGACAGAAAGAGACAAGAACAAGTGCAATGGCAACAACTGGCGGGTTTCTGGGGCTTTCAAGCGGGCCCAATTCTTCCCCTCCCGTATCTCGCTGGAGAAACCCGAGCCGGGCCGCGGTCGCCATACTGGTTTCCTGCAGGTGTCTGCCCGGGAAGGGCCGGCCTGCCATGATCCTCCGGAGCCACTAGATGTCAGTGTGGGATCAGGGCTGGGAGGGCAGGATCGGCATTTCCTCTGCACGGGCAGTCATCCTTCCATCTCGGTCTTCTGAGGCAAGATTGTCCAACAGCGCCCGCCGTAGTGGGACCGTGGCCAGGCCAATTCGCGCGCCTTCCTGAACCTCAGTTTCCCTTCTTGTAAACAAGGGAGTTTGACTAACTGGTCCCTGTGATGGGCAGCGAGGTGACAGCCTCTCCCGGAGTCAGGAAGACTCCTCTTCGTGAATTCAAATATGGCTTCAGACCCTTCCTAGCTCTGGGACCCTGGACAAGTCACTCCCCCTGTTGACCTTGTTTCCTCCTCTCAAATGAGCCCAAGAAGGAATCGGCCAACCACTCCGGTACCTCTGCCAAGAAAACCCAAATACGATCCCCCAATGTCCGATACAACAGAAAATGAGGAAACAACATGGCCCTCTGGTGGTGTTTTCTTTAAGAATTTGAAGGGCCATCACAGGAGAAAGGAAACTAGACTGTTATGGACTGGCTAGGAAGCCCCGAGTTCAAGTCTCACCCCCAGCATACAGTGTGTGACCCTACACAGGTCTTCTCAGGGTCCCCCCAAACTCTGTAGGGCCTCCCGTCTCAGAACAGCTGACTATGTGCGTTAGCCAGTGGAATTTCCTCCCTGGGAGTCTTTACTCTGATGAAATCAAAGGGTCGGTTCAAAAAACAAAGTCTAGAGGCCTCTTGAGCTTGGGAAAAGGCAGAGGGGACGGTGGTGGCTATCTTCAGCCGCCAGCCCTGCAGGAAGGTCTCCAGGCTGGACCGAGGTCCGTTTCCTCTGGGGATGGGAACAAAGCAGAAGCTGGAGCAGGGCAGAGTCAGATTAGCTATCAGGAAGGCCCGGGCCGTTGCTCAGCCTTGGAATGAAGCGGCCATTTCCTCCATACGGATGCCGGCCAGCTGGGTGCTCCCCATTTTCCTCCTTGTTTTAGGGCACAATTGACCTCCGACATGTCCAATTGTTGAGTTACAAACCATTTTAGAATGGGGTTCGCCATCATCTGTTAAGATCAGCCCACATGGACTAAAAGTCCTCTGATTTAAAATCATCGATGAGACGGGTGTCTAATGAGCTCCGAGATAAGCAATCATTCAGCCAGTAGATTCTGAGTGCCCAAAGGCGCTGGGTGCTCTGGTGTTTGAAGAAGGGAGAAATAACTGGGGCAGTCATGAAGGAGGACTTCCTGAAAGAGTCATGAAGGAGGACTTCCTGAAAGAGTCCGGACACTAGCTTGGGCAGTGAAGGATGTTTAGAATTTAGATGAAATTGGGGGAGGGGACCAAGGACAGAACAAGCTAGGAGGCAAGAACAGACGGATCAAGGGCATGGAGGTAGGGATTTATGGCCAACGACTCAACCAGTTGGGGGATTCTTATTCAGAATGTGGGTTGTCCAGGCCTTCTGTGATGCATACTAGCCCAGGCTGGAAAAGCCAAGAGAAGCAGGCTGTTTGTTCTGTCCCACCTTCGTGCCTGGGGTTGGGTACGATGTTTGGTCTTTTTTCTCAGTGACCCAGAAGGAAAGATCAGGCTTTAACCAAGACCTGACAGGATCTCCAGCACCAAATGTGACTGGCAGGAAACATCAAAAGACCAACAGTCAGGAAAAGAAATGGCAGCAGCAGTGTTCAGGAGTGCCATTCTCACAGCCTTAAAAGTTGACGAGGCTCTTTTCCTACCTTATCTCATTTGATTCTCAACAGTAGCCCCTAAGGTTTCCAGCCTTGGTGTGCCCATTTTACGGATTAAGAAACTGATGTCCAAACCCTTAAATGATGTACTTCGCTGTCACATTAGTGGTAAATGCCAGTCAGAAGTCAAACTCAAGCCCCCCGGCTCCAAAGGTAGCAGGAATTTCCATTGTGCCACACTGATGTCATCTTCCACAGCATTAGGTGACCTCAGGCAAGTCGCCTCACTTTATCTGGGCCTCAGTTTCCTCATCTGTAAAATGACAGGTTGGACTAGATGGCCTCCAAGGTCCTTTCTGATTCTCCATTCAGGATCTCATGAATAAGGCCAGAGACTAGAACTGAATCATTCTGTTGCTTTAGAATAAGGAGACTCCCATGCATGCTGGTACCCTATTACCATAGTCTGGGGCATTCAGTGGTTCAGTAAGTTACTGGGAGTCCCACAGCCAGTTTATGTCAGAAGTAGGACTCGAATTCAGAATTTCCTGACCCAGAAGTTAAATCCAACCCCCACCCCCACCCTGCCATCCCAGACTGAGAAAAGACATCGAGACAATGTCGATGGGAGGGCCTAGGAGACACTACCCCACCACTCTGGAAGGAACCCCCACTTCCCATGGGCTCCTCTGGGACTCCCTCCTCAGGCACCCCGATCCTGCACAACCTCCTGTCTTGTTCCATTTAAAACTTCTCAGGCCAAGGAGAGCCATTTCTCAAACATATTGTCACTCCAATTTACGACTTCTGGCAGGACGGAGCGAGGGCTGATAACCAGAGTGGAAATGGAAACAGCCTACTGGCCCGCCATGATGTCATTTGTGTGCTCTGAAATTGTGGGCATTCTGATGGGGCCACGGAGTCCCGGAGCCACATTCCTGAAGGTTCCTGCCCTCAACCTGTGATCCGGGAACCAAAGGAAATCCTCTGCGCCAGGGCAGGAGGCTCTGGGGAGCCTGGGGGGCTCCCTACTTTTTCTGTGGGAAAGATTTGCCAGAAGAATGTGGCCCTTCCCAGGGGCACCGAGGCTTGGCTCCCCTCCGATACTTATTTGAGAGCCAGGATGGAAAACTGGTATTTTTACAGCTAAAGAGTCCAGGGCTTGAGGTCATTTAACAAGCAGGCCACAGTTTGGTTTGGGGCTTGATCTGAAGCCTTCCTTCCTTGAGGAAAAAAAAGTTCTATTCTCTCTCAGTCTCTGTCTCTCTCCCTCTCTCTCTCTCTCTCTCTCTCTCTCTCTCTCTCTCTCAGTCTCTGTCTCTCTCCCTCTCTCTCTCTGTCTCCCTCTCTGTCTCTGTCTCTCCCTCTCTCTCTCTGTCTCTGTCTCTTTCTGTCTCTATCTTCCTCTCTCTCTGTCTCTATCTTCCTCTCTCTCTGTCTCTGTCTCTCTCTGTCTGTCTGTCTGTCTCTCTCTTTCTCTCTTTCCCCCTCCCTCCCTTCCTTCCTGTCTCTGTCTCTCTCTTTTATCTTTTACTTTCCGTCCTAGGATCAATACTGTGTATTAGTTCCAAGGCAGAAAAATGGTCAAGGCTAAGCAATTGGGCTTAAGCGGCTTGTCCAGGGGTCCATAGCGGGGAAGTAGCTGAGGCTGGATTTGAACCTCCAAGCCTGGCTCTCTGTCCCCTGAGCCACCTCGCTGCCTCTCCTATTCTTCCCTCAACCATCCCGAGACCTTTCTTCTCTAGATGGCCGTGTCCCCGAGCTTGCTGGGGACGTTTCAGGGAGCCACATCGTCCATTCTGGGAGGAGAGGCAGTGGGAGAAGATGGACCAGGGTTCAAGACTCCCCTCAAACACTTCCTTACTGTGTGGCCCCATTCATCAGCCAGCATTGATTAAGGGTGTCCTGTGCACCAGGCACTGTGCCAAGCACCAAGAACACAAAAAGAGACAGAAGATGGTTCTCGACCTCATGGAGCTATGATTTAAGGGAGAAATCAACAAGCCAACAAAGATATACAAGTATTTGTGTTTTATCTAGCCTATATATATTTTTATATATATATATGTATATATATGATCACCCCCGTTTTACAGATGAGGAAATGGAGGCAGATTTGTGTTTTTATAGACATATATTTGAATTATATATAATTATAGTATATAAACAGAATTATACATAATATTAATATAAATATATTATATTACTGTAATTTCATAATTACCTTATACTATTACATACTATATTGTGTTATATATTAATAATATAATTATACCACATATTTATAATATAATGATAGTATAAATAAGAAATATAATATGAATATATTATGATTATACCTAATATAAATATAATTATATCATAATATATTATTTAGCTAATATATTAGCTTTGTAAAGCACAAATATGCCTCAGTTCCCTCATCTGTAAAATGGGGTTAATCATAGCATCTCTCTCCTGAGGTTGTGCAGAAGACCAAATGGAATATTCGTAAAGCGCTTTGCTGTTATCATGATCATTATTTCAATGCTTATTTCCGCTCCTTCCCTCCCAAGCCCAGCTCACGCTCTGCCCTCTGCTGCCAATGCCAATAGGTATCCATTATTTTCTGTCAATAATCCCCCAGAGGGCAGGGACTGCTTCATCTCTGGTTCTTCCATGGGACTGAGCTGTCCCTGTGGACGCTTGAATCTCCTGATCAAAGTCAAAAATCTTTCCATCATGCTTTCCACTTTGTCCCCTCATTTTTACACTTAGGGAAACTGAGGTCTGGTGAGGACCCGACCTTCAGGTCACACAGTGGAAGAGTCCAAAGCCATCAGTTCGCTCCATCCTTGTCTGTAAAAGGAGATGATTGGACCAAATGATGTCCAAAGTCCCTTCTAGAACTCCTCATCCTCCAATACCGGAGCCACCAGGGCATCCCGGGTGTCTCCGAGCTCGGGTGCAGGGTTAGAAGTGGGCAGACCAGCCTGGTCATCCTATCGGCCACCAGCGGGCCAGTCTGAATTTCCGGGCAGTGGGCGCTCCCAGGGCTTGCCCTCCATTGGGAGGTTGGGGAAGGTGGGTCTGTCTCTGGTGGGGAGCTGTCGGGGGCAGGGTGAGGAGAGAGGGTGAACCTGGGGGAGCAGGGTACCCAGCTTCTAAAAATAATCCTTCCTTGGGGGGCCTGGATCTCTGATCCAGCGTAAGGTGGGGAGATTTCAGGAGAAATATGAGCTGTCTGCCAGCTGCCACTCCCCTTTCAGCCACGGCAAGGGACCCGTCTCCAGTGACAGATGGAAATTTAGTGCTCTGTTGATAGTCCAAAATGAAGACTTTTTGACAGAGGGAATGAAATACGCCCCGTGTGTTTCTGGTTGTGATTTAGCTGACTGAGGAGCTCGGGCGTAATTATATTATTTTTACTCCTGGAGATCATTAGTGCAAATGAAAAATGCTCCGATGTCAGAACTGTTGAGATGTGTGCGCAGTGTTATTTAAAATGAAATTAGATGGTTTATGAACATATCGAGGAGAGCACAGAGTTGGGGATACCTATTTGAAAAAAATTCAGTTAAAACAAACTTCTCAGGAGGTGTTTAAAAAAAGAGATGTTCATAATAGCTAACATTTATTTAGCACTTTCTAAATAAGGGCTTTCCAGTCTTTATACAACCCTGGGAGGGAGGTACTATTATTATACCCATTTTGCAGATGAGAAAACCGAGGCAAACAGAGGTCAAGTGACTTGCCATACATGTAAGTGACATCCCATTCAAGGCTTGCATTGACTTCTTGTAGCTGGAAGTTCTGAAAAGTTGTGAATGAACATGGCGTAAACACACAAAGACCTTCAAGGCTCTGGTAGGCGATCCAGTAATAAGGTCCCGGCTCTCCCGGACCCGTAGCCAGCTTAGACCATGCGGCAGAGACAGAGAGACGGCATCTGATCTCTCTGCCCATCCACACGATAGACACAGGAGAAGTCGGAAGAAGTCACAGAGCGCCATCCCTAGGATGGAGACACCAGGAAAGGTTTCCTGTAGGAAAGGAGCCTTTAGCTGAGACGCCCAGGAAGCCGGAGATGCCCGGAGGCAGGCAGGAGGATGGGGGAGACTCCTAGGGGTGACAGGAGCTGGATTCTGGGGGCAGCCGGCAGAAGAAGCCTGGAAAAGTGGACAGGGGAGGGCAGGTGGGTTCGGAAGGTCTTTAAAAACTAGACAGAGCCGTTTCCATTTGATCTGGGCTGAGGGGATCAGGAGCAGCCCGTGCTGATGGAAGGGGGGATCACCTGACTTGGATCGCTGAGTGAAAGACGGACTAGCGTGGGGAAGCCCCTCTCCCCCCACCCCAGCTCCCTTCTTCTCCATTCCCTTCTCTCTAGCCCCCAAGCCCATTTCCAGCCTTCTTCCGGGTTGGCCTAGATCATTTCACTGGCCCCTAATTGGCCCCCGTTTCCAGCCTCTCCCCGTCTGTCCTCCATCGGGGACTCTTGGAGCAAAGGCCAAGCCCTCCGCCTGGCCTTTAAGGCCCTTTGCAGTCAGGACCGACTGGCTGACCTTTCCGGGTCCCCTTTTCTCTCCGGCTTCCCAGAATCCCAATTCTGACTCCGTTGGGATGCCGGTCCAGGTCCGCCTTGCTCGCGGCTCACAGAATTCTCAGCCTCCCTCGGTTGGGGCAGGGCCAGTTCTTATGGAAAGGCTGTCCCCATCCGGGTCCTTGGCTCTCCTCCCTCTTCAGTCACATCCGGGCGACAGCACCGGTTAGAGCCCTGCCGGGGGCTGCCTTTAAAGTTGGTCCAATTGCTCACAACTACAGTGTTATGTTAGACTCCTAATAGCGTTTGTTCTGTATCGTCACTGCGTTCTATCTGCTTACCCAGTAACTCGGACACGCCCGCCTTCAGGCTCTCTTCCTTTCTTTCGGCTTTTAATTCAGTTTGGTTTCCTGGTTCTTAAGAGGATTCGGCTTTTCTGCCACGTGGTACATAAGTGAGCGGGCTTTCTTCCAATCCGAGGCCCATTGGCCTCCCTTCTGGAAGGCAAAGGAGTCAAACGGGCCAACCATAACGGAGGGTCCGCCGGAGAAGGAAGGTCGGAACTGGACGCTGTTCTGTTCGGTACAATGGAATGAATGCTGGATGTGGAGGCCGACCACCTGGGGTCGCATCTTCCATCTGACGCCCCTCTGGGGACCTCAGTTTTCTTCCCTGTAAAATGGGGGGGGGGGGGGGGGCTGCATTCGCCTCTAAGACGCCTTCTGGCTCGGGATCTGGGATCCCAAGAGTCCGGGACTGTAAACGCCCAGCTGGAGGCGTGGTCTTGGCCCATAGTCCTGGGCTAGGGGGATGGTGTGTGTCTGCGCCAATCCATGCCTCCCGTCCTTGTACGGCGAGGTAGCGCGTGTGGCAGTGCCGCGTGCTCTCCTTTTCCCTGAGAACTGCCTGCCTGAAGAGCCCCGACACAGGCAAAGGTTTCCTGCGCCGCTGTTCTTGATCGGGAGTAATCCGCGCGGACCGTTCTCGTCATCACTGCGCGCTCAGCCATGGCAGCCAGGCGGGGCGCCATTGTTAGACCCCACGGAGCCACCGTCCGAGCTGCCGCCTTCCCATCCCTGAGAAGGGACCCCCGGGGAGGCGGGGGGGGGGAGGGGGAGGGGGAAGGACGTCGCCCCACCCTGATCTGCGGCTCAAGGGAGGGGGGCGGGGCTTCCCCGGCCCTTTTTCCCGGAAGAGAAGGGGGCCGGAATAGGAAATGAGGAGCTCGGAGAACCCCATTCCAGGGCGGTCTAGAGTGAAATTTGGCTGGCTGGAGTGCCATTTGTCGTGTAAATGTGGGTGGCCGTGGATGCTCTGGGGGACCAACGACCCCTCTCTGAGCCTTCCGCAAAGCTGTGGAAGCAGCAGCCAAGAGCCGCGGATGCATGCCTTAGGGGTGTCCTGGGAGGCAGCCTGCCGCCTCCACTGACCAAGCGGAGCAGTTTCCCTGCCCGCTGCCCTGTCCTGGAGCCCTTGGGAGTTCCATGAAACCTGTCGACCCCCCCTTTAACCCCTTATAGTCTGTCTCAGTAGCCTTGCCCTACCGTCTTAGTAGCCATTCCTTTTTTAATCCTTTACCTTCCATCTTAAAATCAATACTATGGGGGCAGCTGGGTGGCTCAGTGGACCGAGAGCCAGGCCCAGAGACCGGAGGTCCTGGGTTCAAATCTGGCCTCAGGCACTTCCCAGCTGTGTGACCCTGGACAAGTCACTTGACCCCCATTGCCTAGCCCTGACCACTCTTCTTGGAACCGGTGCACCACGCTGATTCTGAAGGGGAGGGTTTAAAATTAAGAGTTTCTCTTTGATTAGAAATATTGTGAAATACAGGTTGAAGGGAACCAGGTCATGGAAGCATTGAATGGCAGACCAGGGGTTCGTATTGGGTCTAAGAAGCAACAGGGAGCACCTGGAGGCCCTGAGTAGGGCAGTGGCTTGGGTCGCTCAGGAAAGCCGGGCAGCAGGGGGTGAAGGGGGAGCTGGATTCGAGAGAGGCTCTGGGGGAGCCACTGGAGTTGCTGGAGCGAGACGCCCAAAGGACCCCACGAGACTGAAGAGAAGGGACTGATGAGTTCAGCCGGCCAGGGCCGAGCCCGCTGGGGAGCTGGGCAGGTCCAGCCTGTCCCCTTTCATGAGGAAGGACATCGATGAGTTGTACACGGTGTCCAGCAGAGCCTGACCAGGATGGGGAAGGACCCTGGAAAATACGTCCCCAGATCAGGGCTGGAAGGGCCCGCCGAGGCCCTCTGGTTCAACCCTCTCATTTTACAAATGGGGAAACGGAGGCACCAAGCTTTAGAGCAGCCGGTCCCAGAGGAGGCAGAGACAAGGAGGGGGGGGGGGGGGGACAGCAGAAGGGAGGCGGGAGAGAAGGGAATCTTTGAGGACTTGGCAGGCTACTGCTAAAAAGGATTCCCGTGTTGTGCTCGTCCTCAGTGGACGGAACCAGGAACCATGAATGGACGCCACCAAGAGGCCGATTTACACAGAAAAACCCCTCACAAGGAGGAGCGTGGGCACGGCGGAAAGCACCCCCCCCCGGGCGCCTTCCAGAGGGCTCCATGAAGGGGGGACCCTCCTGGGGAGGACGTCCGTGAGATGCTTTTCAGGCTGTCTGTGTCCACCGCGGGTCCCCTCCTCCACGCCGGGCTCCTGGGCGGCTCAGAGATGAGGAGTCTGTTAGGCCGAGCCACCGAGCCAGCTTCCCAGGCAGAGCTTCGGAGAGCCTTCCTGGCAGGAACTTGTGGCCGGCCTCCGGGATGGACGTGGAGGCTTCTTAACGTGGAGCGTCCCCAGCTCTGGACCTGCATCTCCCTTTGGGCTGGGGGAAAGCAAGCGGCTCGCTGTCCTTTGCACAGGCTGCCCATCATGGAAACTTGGGGACCGCTTCATGTGCCACGTCTATAAAGCAGAGCAAAGCGGATGCACTCCCAGGGGGGCCCCAGAAGACGGGGGGGGGGGGGTCTCCTTTCTTCCTAGAAAGGCCTCGGCCAACAGGAACATTTATTTCAGCCGCTGAAACAAGCTCACTTATACCAAATGGTTGGTCCCAGGCAGTTATCAAATGCGGTGGAGAGACTCCAACCGGAGGCCGCTTGCTTCCCAGAGAAGAAAGCTGGAGGGAGAAGATCTAAGAAAGCAGGAAGAAAGGCGATGGCCCAGAGAGGAGCATTAGGAGGGGTCGTTCCACACAACCAGGACTCCTTGGGGAGCCTCCAGGGACAAAGGATGCTTCTTACTCTGTAAATCGGTACCCTGCGCGCTTGGGCTTCCGTCCCTTATTTTTATTTTAAACCCTCACCTTCCACCTTCCACTCAATATTGTGTATTCATTCCAAGGCAGATCAGCAGGGCTAGGCCGTGGGGGTGCAGTGACTTGCCCAAGGTCACCTAGCTAGGAAGTGGCCAAATCCAGATTGGAACCCAGGACCTCCTGTCTCTAGACCTGGCTCTCCATCCACTCAGCCACCCAGCTGCCCCCTGTTTGTTCTTTGTTGTTTTTTTTATTTTATTTTTTATCGTAGGTGCTTAATCCATATTTCTTAGATTGTCCAGGGTTGGAAGGATGGCTGATTGTACTGGGTAGACTCCTCCTCCAAAGAGGAGCAAGTGCCGTGTTAGATGGTCTTGATGAGATGCTGCAACCATGAGGAGCCTGGAGATGAGCCATCCCCTGCTCATAGGAGAAGCCTTACCTGCCGGGTAAAACCCACCAGAATGTGGCCTCATCTCGGAGGAGTCAGGGTTGCCCCCACCACCTATGGGAGCCCTTGAGTGAGGGATGCCTCTTCCTGGTCTGTGAGGAGCAGATTCATGATACGGAGGGAAAAGAGCCTTGAGACCCAGGAGTCCTGGGCTGGGTTTCCTTGGTTTCCTCATTTGTAAATTGGGGGGATTTAGGGTTGAACTGTAGATGGACTCTAAGGTCTATCCGGAAATCACCTGGACGCCTTCCTTTTCCTCATCTGTCATACAAGGGGGTTCAATTCCACGGCATTCTGAAGGCTCTTCCAACTCTAAGTCTAGGATTTCATCAGCTTAAGGAGCTCCCTGTAAGTGGGCCCTGGAGATTACTACTTACTACTCATAATCGGGGAGACAGGCACTTCTTTTCTTATTTTTCCATGTTCCCATGATTCATTCTCTTTCCCTCCCCCTCCCAGAGCCAATAAGCTCTTCCATTGGGTTATACAAATGTTCTCATTCGTACCTATTTCCATATTATTCATTTTTGCAATAAAGCAATCTTTTAAAAACAAAACCCCAAATCATATACCCATATAAACAAATGATGTCATGTGTTTTCCTTCTGTGTTTCTACCCAAATGGGCACTTCTAAAGAATCTCTTGTGACGGGAAGTAGTTAAGTAATTAGCCCAGAGACATTCAATTAAGGAGCATCAAAGGTAGGATTTGAACTTGTGTCTTCCTGCCTTAGAAGTCCAGTACCCTATCCACTATCCTAGGCTGTCCCCCAACACATGAAGAGCTATTTATAAAAAATCTCTCTCCTCAAATGGCAAGCTATCATGTTTCCAAGAAAGATAGATTACAGATAAATTCCCAATTCTAAGCTTTTATTCTGTTTTTATTCCTTTGGCCTTTCATCCAGGTGATTGCTATGAGAGGATGAGACTGGTAGGGCCACAAGGGATGGGGGTGCCAAAGAACAGGGTCCCAATCTCCACCTGGGACACAGGCAGGCCAGCTCATCCTCTTGGCTCCCACCATGAAAAAACAAGATCCTTCCCGGAGCCCTCTAAAGATGGGAAGGCTGAGCCAGTTATTTATAGATGCGGGGGGGCCAGATGACTTAAATGCTGACACTTCTTGTCGAATTGCCAGCTTAAGCAGCATTGCACAGCCATGAAATTCTGAAAGGTTTATATTCCTGCAAACCATTTACCGAGGCGGATCGTATCTCTCAACGATTTTAGCCTACATTCCAGTTTCAAGTTTTTATCGGCAGCATAAACAAACACACCCGAAAGCTCTTGGGGGTGTAAGCCAGAGCCTCCTCCAATTAGGGCTCTATTTCAGCATCTTTTCTGTCATCTTGGGGATGGTGGTTGCAAGGCAGCATTGAAGAAGACTTCTTGTGTAGTTCACAGGGTTATAGGGCTGTTTCAGCATCTTTTCTGTCATCCTGGGGATGGTTGTTGCAAGGCAGCATTGAAGAAGACTTCTTGTGTAGTTCACAGGGTTATAGGGCTGTTTCAGCATCTTTTCTGTCATCCTGGGGATGGTTGTTGCAAGGCAGCATTGAAGAAGACTTCTTGTGTAGCTCACAGGGTTATAGGACTGTTTCAGCATCTTTTCTGTCTTCCTTGGGGTGGTTGTTGCAAGGCAACATTGAAGAAGACTTCTTGTGTAACTCACAGGGTTATAGGGCTGTTTCTCCATCTTTTCTGTCTTCCTTGGGGTGGTTGTTGCAAGGCAGCATTGAAGACTTCTTGTGTAGCTCACAGGGTTATAGGGCTGTTTCAGCATCTTTTCTGTCTTCCTTGGGGTGGTTGTTGCAAGGCAACATTGAAGAAGACTTCTTGTGTAGCTCACAGGGTAATAGGACTGTTTCAGCATCTTTTCTGTCTTCCTTGGGGTGGTTGTTGCAAGGCAACATTGAAGACTTCTTGTGTAGCACACAGGGTTATAGGGCTGTTTCAGCATCTTTTCTGTCTTCCTTGGGGTGGTTGTTGCAAGGCAACATTGAAGAAGACTTCTTGTGTAGCTCACAGGGTAATAGGACTGTTTCAGCATCTTTTCTGTCTTCCTTGGGGTGGTTGTTGCAAGGCAACATTGAAGAAGACTTCTTGTGTAGCACACAGGGTTATAGGGCTGTTTCAGCATCTTTTCTGTCTTCCTTGGGGTGGTTGTTGCAAGGCAACATTGAAGAAGACTTCTTGTGTAGCTCACAGGGTTATAGGGCTGTTTCTGCATCTTTTCTGTCATCCTGGAGATGGTTGTTGCATGCTAGCATTGAAGACTTCTTGTGTAGCTCAGAGGGTTATAGGGCTGTTTCTGCATCTTTTCTGTCTTCCTTGGGGTGGTTGTTGCAAGGCAACATTGAAGAAGACTTCTTGTGTAGCTCACAGGGTTATAGGGCTGTTTCTGCATCTTTTCTGTCATCCTGGAGATGGTTGTTGCATGCTAGCATTGAAGACTTCTTGTGTAGCTCAGAGGGTTATAGGGCTGTTTCAGCATCTTTTCTGTCTTCCTTGGGGTAGTTCTTGAAAGGCAGCATTGAAGAAGACTTCTTGTGTAGCTCAGAGGGTTATGTAGGGATTCAGTTAGCAGATGCAACTGTATCCCCACCTATGTTTCTCTCTGCTGTTTCTCCTCCCTATTATGAGGTCAGAAAGGTTTTTATTAAATTCTCATAGAGTTCAAGCACTGTGCTAACATTGGACACACAAAAATAAACACAAAGAAAGGCATTCCCTGCCCTCAAGGAACTTCTATTCTAATAAAGGGAAGAAACTTATGAAAGGAAATGAAAATGAATGAGGGGCAAGAAGGAAAAATGGTGGGAAAGTCCTGAAAATCAGGAACCAAGAGGAATGAATGAATGTGACTGGGCACTTCCTCAAAATGGAAGTTCTAGGAGCAACTGGCCAAAGTGAGGAGGGGACCCCAAGGGCACAGGGAAAGTACTTGCCGGGGTATGGGGAGGTTCAGGGAGTTTAGGACTAGCTCTTGGAAAGGGAGAAAGAGGCGTGAGATACCCATATCATAGGAGGAGACTGGTCATGGAGAGAGAAACAGCAGCCCATATCCTTTGTGGGCCATTTCTGGCACACTACACCAACTTCACCAAGGCCCTTCCTTGACAAAAAGAAAAAAGAAATTTTACTCTCACTGAATTGTCGAGAGCCACAATCAAATCCATAAAAGCATGAGTCATGATGGCTGTGCTGTAACAGTTTTTCAGGAAGGAAATGGTGTTAGGCCAAGGGTTCCCAACTTTTTGGTCTTGGGGACCCCTTTGGCAGTCTGGTAAAACCTATGGACCGCTTCACAGAATCTGTTTTTAAACGTATAACATAAAATAGATACGGTTAAGAAGGAAATCAATTAGTTACTGAAATATAGTTACAAAATACATGGATATTAAATATTTTAAGTACAATCTGTCTTTTAAAGTCCCAGGAAGTTAGGGCCCCGTTCAGACCCCTTGGACTGATACATATTTGTGACCAGCCGTCCATCTAGTTCCCAAATAGCCACTTGGCCTCACCTCCCCTGATTCGTGGGCATCTGGGATCGGGTTGTATTTCTAGGGTCCAAATTGGGTTCTAATTGATGCTCTGAGGGACAGCTAAGGATGCCTTTCATCAGGAAAGCATGTATACCTTTGGTAGATGTCTGCTCATAACTGTCCTTTCCACGTAACTGACTCGCGCCCAGCTTCTTAGCCCCCAACGGAAAATCTTATCGAGGTGCTTTCCAGGGGCTCTTTGGTAATGGAGAGGATGACATTGTGAAGCCTCCAGCCATCTGTCACTCTGTTCGAGATCTGAGGACACGAGCTGTGCCCAACCAAGAAGCCTGATTTACATGGGGAAGCCAAGTCATAAATCCCCACAAACGGAGCGCCAGACATTTTTATGTTATTTCTGAGAAGGGTATGAAATGCAGATTCTGAGCGTGTACACGCCAGTCATCAGCCTTTCCTGGCTTTTGGCTGGGCAGAGCATTGACGTGGGACTCAAAGAAGCCAGCTTAGCTTGAAGAAGGAGGAAACAGACGTCTCCATAAAGGAAAAAAGAATCCCGAAAGTTAAGATGAACTGGGGACCAGGAGGAGAGGTTGGTCCATGATCTCCTCCATAGGTGCTACCTGTTAGCATGTCTGTCCACACCATCTCTTCTTGAGCCTCTCTTATCCGGTTATTCCGTGAGGGAAGGAGAGATGATCCTTTCTCAGGCTTGTTCACTGTATGCTTGAATGCCAGGGCCGGGGGTGTACGTGCTTTGCGGCGTCAGATCTGCCTCAATCGGATTAGAGGTGGCTGAATAGTTTTTAGTTTCAGGTGACTTTCCCTTTATGTGTGACCCCCTTTTGAGAGGCGGGTCCTTGTTTACGTCAACAGCCCACCTTCATGGGAGCTTAGGGTGGCTTGCACTTCCCTAAGGGATGAGGACATAGTGACCCGGGCTGTCTTCTTTGAGTCCAATTTTATTTTTTTTCATTTAACTGTCATTTGTTTTCTCTTCCTCATTCTCTTCTTCCTCCAAAGACCCCCAAAGCTTTGCAGTAAACATGCAGTCACACAAATTAATTCCTTCATTGGCCGTGGCTAAGCGTGGGTGTCTCTCTGCCTCCCAAGTCCACCATGTCCTTGTCAGGAGGGCCATCCTCGGTCCTCTAGGATGACACTTGGTCATTGTGTCGATCAGAGATATTTGTCTTTATGATGTTGTTCGTAGAGTGAAGGGCTCTGCTCACTTGACTGCATCAGTTCCCACAAGTTTTTAGTCATCATCACTTTGGGAATTTCTTACCACTTAATGGCATCACATTCCGTCTATACAACATGGCTGGTTTAGCCATTCCAGCTGATGGGCACCTTCCCTGACCCCAGTCTGCTCTGAAGAAGTTCCTTCCCTTTACTGACCCCCCCCCACACACACCCTTTGGCCCCCTCCAGGCTATTTTCCCTATATCTGGAAGAAGGTTGGGCAAGTAGAATTGTCTCTGTTTTATAGATGAAAAAGCTGAGGGTTTGAGAGAGGATCTCTGAGGTTATCTGGTTAACAAATGGCAGAGCTGGAACAAGTTTTGTAACCCAGTTGCTGGGCTTTTTCCTTTACATGGCATAGTATGTCCATCAGAAACCCAGGAAACAATTTGGCCAAGCCTGGAAATAGGAAATCCTGAGTTCATATCTGACCTCAGATACTTCCTAGCAGTGCGACCCTGGACAAGTCTCTTAACCCCCATTACCTAACCCTTGCCACTCTTCTGCCTTGGAACCAATATACAGTTATTGCTTCTAAAATAGACGGTAATGGAAGAAGAAAAGAGAAAGGAAGGAAAGGAGACAGACAGAGAGAGGGAGGAAGGGAGAAAAAAAGAAAGAGAGAAAGAAAGAAGGAAGGAAGGAAGAGAGAGAGAGAGAGAGAGAGAGAGAGAGAGAGAAAGAAAGAAAGAAAGAAAGAAAGAAAGAAAGAAAGAAAGAAAGAAAGAAAGAAAGAAAGAAAGAAAGAAAGAAAGAAAGAAAGAAAGAAAGAAAGAAAGAAAGAAAGAAAGAAAGGAAGGAAGGAAGGAAGGAAGGAAGGAAGGAAGGAAGGAAGGACGGACCTTGTCAATAATTAGAGTCTTCGAAGGGGAGACTTGTCTTTCTTGGGGCATCTTAGCTTCTCCCTTGCTTGAGGTCTTCACACAAATGCTGGATGGCTCTTTTGGGGGATGCTGTTGAGGGGTCCCTTGGTTAGGGAGAGGCTGGACCAGATGTGCTCTGAGGTCTTCTCCAGCAATGAGCACTGAGGCCACACGTCTGAACTTCAACCTTGACGATGAAATTTGGGCCTAGAGTATGGGAGTGAAAGCCCGTGGGATCATTTGAACGCCCATTCTCCATCCTGCTGATACATCTCTGCCTTTGATGTCCCTGCTCCTGGACCCGCTCCGGCTTTGCTCTCTGTGCAAACATGCAGACCCTCACTGCGGCCTGATCCGTGTACCCGTGCACCCTGAAGCAGTAAACACTTTCCATCCTAGGGTGCTTACAACAGCATCTGTCCTAGCATCAAAGACAGAGTTACTGCAAGAGCAGCTGGGATGTGTTTGTAGCATCTAGTGTCAAACTCTCCCGTTGTTCATTTAAAAAGAAACTTGGACTAAATGTCCCCCCTCCCCCCAGAAATAATCCTATACTCATTTTCCTCCTTTTCAGGCTAGTGAAACAGGGATGGCTTTTTCCTTTCCTGTTTCGAAGAAGGGTGCTCCACTCCAGGACTGGGGGGCCAGCCTCTTGGAGCCTGGCCCCCATGTAGCTTGTGCCTTCCCCTTAGGGGAATCCCCTGGAGCAAACACATTCGCGGGTCAGATCCAGTGTTGGTTCCTTAGTTTGGCCTTTTCCAGTGTGGGGCCGCCCTGCCATAGCTGCTGTCTCATCAGGCTGTGAGTTCTGCCTCCCTGGAGGCTGGAATAAAGAACCTGTCCTGGATGTCACTGGGCGGATCCTTGTAGAGGCACAGACTGGACGACCAGACCAAAGGGGTCCTTTGTAATTCTGGGCCCTCTCCTTGGCCTGGGCCTGACTTCCCAGATGTAGATTCTTTATCTTCCAGCCTCTGGCGCTTTGTCAGGATGGTCCCGTCTTCTCACACTTCCAAGGCCCAGTTCAATCATGATCCCTTTCTAACAGCCTTCTGGAGACCCCACATACACACATAGGAGCCAGGAGTGATCCTTCTCTTCCTTGAAATCCAATAGCACCATCATTAGCCATTAGCCAAAAGGCACTGATTAAGTGCCTACTGTATGCTGGGCACCAGAACACCCTACATTGATTCAGCATGAAGTCAGAAACCCTTGTATACACTATCCACCATAAATACAAGAATGTCAATGGAAGGAACAATCATCGGTGTCATGAGAATAGCCAAACATGGCCCTGAGAAGAGCTCAGTGTGTGTGTGTGTGTGTGTGTGTGTGTGTGTGTGTGTGTACATACGCCTTCCTCCTTTCATTGGTGTGTGCAATATTGGGGATGGTGTTGGGAAAAGTGGATGTTTTCAATGGTTTGGCTAAGCCACCTTTTTCTTTTTTTAATCGTTGCGATGGAAGATGGCGCCATGGGGGAGGATGGGAGTAGAATATATTTGGAAGGGAACATGATTTAGCCACCAAAAGCATACCCCAAAATGACTTTTAAAAACCGAATACCAATTTGCTTTATGCCCTCAACCCCTGCTTCTTCATATTCTATTTATTTTTCGAGGTATTTTTTATTAGACTCTAAGTGACTAGAGGGCAGATACTCGGTCCCCATGGCATCCCCCACAGCTCATGGGACAAGGCATTCCATAGAGAAGGTACATCCATACATGTTTGTTGAATGGCTAAGAGATTATATCTACAAGGGAGTTTTTGATTGAGATTCTCAAAAAATAGCCTCAACCAACATGGCGCCCAATGGAGTTGACCAAGCCCTCCTTGCTAGCTAGGAGCACAGAAGTACATTTAATGGATGAATAAGCTGTGGATTTTTTAGCTCTCACTTTTTTATACAGCCTGGTAATTGGCCTAGTCCTTGAAATACACCTAATTAAGAGAGACTTCATTACTTTCCCTCTCCTCCGCTCCTTCTCCCTCTCCTTGCCATTTTTTAAAAGCAGATTAAACAGTGGAAACTATGCCGACGTTGTAACTGTAAGCAGTGAAAACTAATATTTATGAGGGGATTGTGAAAGTTTGCATGACATATGGGCCTTTTATCACTGTTGATGTTTGGAATTCCCTTGAAAAGTAATGCAATAGTTTGTTATTTATGAATGAATGGACGGAGGAGTGCGCTGGGGCTGCCTGGGTTCACTCTGCAATGGGGAAAGTTAAATGTGACCTTGTTTTCTCTGCGTCGGCCCCATTCTCTACATTAGGCAGCCACGAAGCATTTTTTTTCTGGCAAACATGTTGAAATACCGTCCTTGTGTTTTCGTTACAGACACAGATCCTCGTGTTTTGGAAAAGCAAGAATTACAGCAGCCAACCTACGTCGCCCTGAGTTACATTAACAGGTAAGCACAATGCGGAATTTACAGCCGCCGCCGAGCCGGGCGCACGTTTGTTTCTGAAGGGCGTCTGCTTCAGAGACGGTGGGGATGGACAAAATGGCATTTGTGTTTCTCAGCCCGAGAGCTTGTCATAAAAGGACCCTGGAAGGCGGCTCCTCGCTGGAGAGAGGGGACGAAGTGGGTCTGGTACTGGGCTGAGCTCAGACAACCCTTGGCCTGTCCCTGAGCCTCAGTTTTCCCTGTTGTAAGTTAAACAAACTTGATGAGAGCAGGAATTCTTCCTCTTTTTTTTCTGCCCTAGACCCATTGGGCATCATTTTGATGAAGCCCGTGAATGTTTTCAGAGGCATCCAAGAAAATTAGGGTTCTGAAGGAATTTCAGTTGTGGGCGTATTTAAAAAGCAAATTCTCCCTGGCCAGATGGCTTCCTTTTGGGGTCTTTATGCCAAGCTCTCTGCCACCCGTACAGCAGGACAGAAATGCCATCTGTGACTATTTTCAGGATCACAAATGGAGAGTTCATCCACAGATTCCCCTTCTTCCTGGGCCCCTGCCCCCTGGAGAAAGTGGGAAGGCATGCCCCCTCGATGCCCCCTCGCCACCCTGGCATCATGGCCTCTCCTCCAGGACCTTTGGTCTTGCCTTGCAGCCTGTTCCTTCCACCCATCAGAGCTCCCGCGTCTCTCCGAGTTAGTCATCTTGTTTTCAATGGCTAACTTCTTCTCCCATCTGAGAGAGGTGCCCAGGGCACCTTGGTGATTCACCCATGGTTATTCTTCCACATGTGGCACCTGCCAGTGTGCCTAAGACCCAGAACCAGAGACCATCTTGTCTAACCGCCCTCAATAGACAAATGGGGAAACTGAGACATCTCAGAGGCCATTTAGCCCAACCCCTTCATTTTACAGCTAAGGAAACTCAAGTTAGGTCCCAGGGCCAAACCAGTTCTAAGTGTCAGAGACTAGCTGAGGCCTTAACCTTAGTGGTCTCTGCCAAGATCTTATGCTTGTCTTTCACTTGGTCAGCTGTCCATCAACCATCCATTCTGGCTCCATTTCAGGACAGAAAAAAAACCAAGATAGTGTGCACCTTCCTTGTGGCACCTTCCCCATGGTGCCTTCCCCATGGCGCCTTTGCCATGGTGCCTTACCCGTGGTGCCTTCCCCATGGTGCCTTCCCCGTGGCGCCTTCCCCATGGTACCTTCCCCATGGTGCCTTCCCCGTGGCGCCTTCCCCGTGGCGCCTTCCCCGTGATGCCTCCCCTGTGGTGTCTTCCCCATGGTGCCTTCCCCATGGCACCTTCCCCGTGGCGCCTTCCCCGTGGCGCCTTCCCCATGATGCCTCTCCTGTGGTGTCTTCCCCATGGCGCCTTCCCCATGGTGCCTTCCCCATGGCGCCTTCCCCCTGGCACCTTCCCCGTGGCACCTTCCCCGTGGCGCCTTCCCTGTGATGCCTCCCCTGTGGTGTCTTCCCCATGGTGCCTTCCCCATGGCACCTTTGCCATGGTGCCTTCCCCGTGGTACCTTCCCAATGGTGCCTTCCCCATGGTGCCTTCCCAATGGTGCCTTCCCTGTGGTGCCTTCCCCATGGCGCCTTCCCCGTGACACCTTCTCCGTGGCACCTTCCCCATGGTGCCTTCCCCGTGATGCTTCCCCTGTGGCGTCTTCCCTGTGGTGCCTTCCCCGTGGTGCCTTCCCCATGGAGCCTTCCCCATGGTACCTTCCCAATGGTGCCTTCCCTGTGGTGCCTTTCCCATGGCGCCTTCCCCGTGACACCTTCTCCGTGGCACCTTCCCCATGGCACCTTCCCCATGGCGCCTTCCCCATGGTGCCTTCCCCATGGCGCCTTCCCCATGGCACCTTCCCCGTGACACCTTCTCCGTGGCGCCTTCCCCGTGGTGCCTTCCCCGTGATGCTTCCCCTGTGGTGTCTTCCCTGTGGTGCCTTCCCCGTGGCGCCTTCCCCATGGAGCCTTCCCCGTGGTACCTTCCCAATGGTGCCTTCCCTGTGGTGCCTTCCCCATGGCGCCTTCCCCGTGACACCTTCTCCGTGGCGCCTTCCCCGTGATGCTTCCCCTGTGGCGTCTTCCCTGTGGTGCCTTCCCCATGGAGTCTTCCCCGTGGTGCCTTCCCCATGGTGCCTTCCCTGTGGCGCCTTCCCCATGGTACCTTCCCCATGGCGCCTTCCCCATGGCGCCTTCCCCGTGGCGCCTTCCCCGTGATGCCTCCCCTGTGGTGTCTTCCCCATGGTGCCTTCCCCATGGCACCTTCCCCATGGCACCTTCCCCGTGGTGCCTTCCCCCTGGCACCTTCCCCGTGGCACCTTCCCCATGGCGCCTTCCCTGTGATGCCTCCCCTGTGGTGTCTTCCCCATGGTGCCTTCCCCATGGTGCCTTCCCCATGGCACCTTTGCCATGGTGCCTTCCCCGTGGTACCTTCCCAATGGTGCCTTCCCTGTGGTGCCTTCCCCAATACGCCTTCCCCGTGACACCTTCTCCGTGGCACCTTCCCCATGGTGCCTTCCCCATGGCGCCTTCCCCATGGCGCCTTCCCCATGGCGCCTTCCCCATGGCGCCTTCCCTGTGGTGCCTTCCCCGTGATGCTTCCCCTGTGGCGTCTTCCCCGTGGTGCCTTCCCCGTGGCGCCTTCCCCGTGGTGCCTTCCCCGTGGCGCCTTCCCCGTGGCGCCTTCCCCGTGGCGCCTTCCCCATGGTGCCTTCCCCGTGACACCTTCTCCATGGCACCTTCCCCGTGGTGCCTTCCCCGTGATGCTTCCCCTGTGGCGTCTTCCCTGTGGTGCCTTCCCCGTGGTGCCTTCCCAATGGTGCCTTCCCTGTGGTGCCTTCCCCAATACGCCTTCCCCGTGACACCTTCTCCATGGTGCCTTCCCCGTGGCGCCTTCCCCGTGGAGCCTTCCCCGTGGTGCCTTCCCCATGGTGCCTTCCCCATGGCGCCTTCCCCATGGTGCCTTCCCCATGGCACCTTTGCCATGGTGCCTTCCCCGTGGTACCTTCCCAATGGTGCCTTCCCTGTGGTGCCTTCCCCAATACGCCTTCCCCGTGACACCTTCTCCGTGGCACCTTCCCCGTGGCGCCTTCCCCATGGCGCCTTCCCCATGGCGCCTTCCCCATGGCGCCTTCCCCATGGCGCCTTCCCCGTGGCGCCTTCCCCGTGGTGCCTTCCCCGTGATGCTTCCCCTGTGGCGTCTTCCCCGTGGTGCCTTCCCCGTGGCGCCTTCCCCGTGGCGCCTTCCCCGTGGCGCCTTCCCCATGGTGCCTTCCCCGTGACACCTTCTCCATGGCACCTTCCCCGTGGTGCCTTCCCCGTGATGCTTCCCCTGTGGCGTCTTCCCTGTGGTGCCTTCCCCGTGGTGCCTTCCCAATGGTGCCTTCCCTGTGGTGCCTTCCCCAATACGCCTTCCCCGTGACACCTTCTCCGTGGTGCCTTCCCCGTGGCGCCTTCCCCATGGTGCCTTCTCTGTGGCACCTTCCCCATGGCTAAGATAATTGAGGAGACAAGAAAGGCAAATATCATGTGGGAGTTAACAGAATAATAATCAAAAAAGGGCGTGTGGACTAAGGCTGCCTTCACTGGATAGTTTATAGGACTAAGAAAAATAATAACAATAACAAGAGTGGGAGCTGGCATTTCTACGGTGCTTTAAAGTGTGCAGCACTCTACAAATACAGTTTCCTTTGATCCCCACAACATCCCTGAGAGGTTGGTGCTATTATGAACCCCATTTTACAGATGAAGAAACTGAGGCAGGCCATGGTAGAATGACTTGCCCAGGGTATCTGAAGCCGGATTTGAACTTAGGTCTTCTTGACTCCGAGCCCAGAGCTCTATACATTATGGCACTCCCTGGCGGCCTGACCAGGCAAGTGGTCACTTCAGTCTTCCTGATACTGGCTCTCTTCTGCTGGGGACATACCCATGTACATACGTGTACCTATGTGGGTGCATATAGAAGTGTGTCTACACATAGGTATGTGTGTTTATGTACCTACATGTATATGTGCTGTGTCTACACATGCGTGTATTCTTGTGTGCGTGTGTGTTTAGATACAAATTCTGCCATCTGCAGCCCTTCCTGTGCCAGGCCAACGTGAGCTCTGCTCCTTGGGCCTGACCCCTGCATCCAGGGCTTTGTCCACAGTGGTTCCAGTAAGGGAGGACACTTGGGCCAAAGGGAGGCCTACCCGACCTGAGAGGGACAGGTGGCCGAAAGGTCCTGGGGTCATGGCAGGAGAAGATCCAGGATGGAGGCTGTCCTATGGAGAGCCTGGAGAGGCAGCCTCCCTTCCAGGCAGCCTCCTCTTGTTCTAGGAAGGAAGAGGACAAAGAGAAGCAGTTCTGCCCGGGCATGTATTGGGTCCCTTCTGTGTGATGTTGGGGTATGGGGGGCAAAGAGGGTCCTGCCCCTCCCTAGCATTTCCCACTCTCCTCAGAGGACAGGGCCTGCATCTCAGAGCAAATAAAGGCTGCCAGATGGAAAGCACTAAGGGCAGGATGGGGGGGGGGCCTCCAGGCAGGAAGTGGGGCCTGAGCCTTGTGGTGCCCTGATAGGAGATCCGAAGAGGCTGTAGGGGCCTGGGCCTCTCCCCACCAGACCTCATTCACCAGAGGAGAGGCCCTGGAGGAGAATGAGACGGGAAGGGAATGGAGACACCAGCGTGGCGGCAGCGGGCTGAAAGTAGAAGGAGCCTTCCAGAGAGCCGGCATTTCCTGAGCTTCAGCTGTGTGCTAGGCCTGGTGCTGGGGGTCTGGGGCACAGAGAGGAAATGGAAACAGGCCCTGCCCTAAACAGCCGGCTCAGACTTGGCATCAGGCCACACAGTGACCCAGACAACCACCTGGTCGATAGATATTCTGTTGTAATTTTATGTCTTTTGTCCAGGATGTCTCAGTGTCGCTGTCTTAGCAATGACTCTAGAACAGAAGGGTAAGGGCTAGGCAATGGGGATTAAGTGACTTGTCCAGGGTCACATAGCTAGGAAGGGTCTGAGGCCAGATTTGAACCCAGGACCTCCCATCTCCAGGCCTGGCACTCTAGCCACCCAGCTGCCCCCTCAGGAACGTTTTCATCTGATCAGGTTTGCCCTAAGACTGTTTGGCTCATCCCCCCAGAGCATCTCCCCTTCTCCGTCCATTCTGCCTTTCCTCGTGCCCACATAAACACTCGGATGGACCTTGTATTCGAGGGTGGCATCTTGGCTGTGCTCTGGAGGCTGGTGGAGAGCCGGCAAATGGTCATTCCCTGAGGATGACCGCCTCACGCCCGCCTTATTCTCCGCCGTGGAGACAGAAGCCGTCCGGCCCCCCCGGAACAGGCCGGAGACGGGCGCACTCCCCGCCACGCACGTCCCGGCCCTGCGGAGCGTCCCCTTGCTGGGCGCTGCAGAGACAGGGCTGGCGGAGGCTGTTCTGCTGGCCGTGTATCTGCAGAGCCAGCACCGCACCGGCACGTGGTAGCACCGATGGCCAGAGCGATGGAGACCCCAGAAAGGCGTAACGCCAGGGGCCGGAGTGCCGGGCCAGAGGAAGTCCTCGGGGCTCTCTGAGAACAGGAGAAGCTTCTTGCGGGTGAGATGGGTGGGGAGAGCCAAGCAGGGAGGAAGGAGCCTCGCTAGCAGTGCACCAGCCCCCTTGTTTTACAGAGGAGTAAACTGAGGCAGGAAGAGGGGAAGAACTTGGCCAGTCCCTCAGGAGCTGAGGCAGGATGGAAGGCCGGCGTCTGAGGCCCTGGGCCGGCGGCACCCACACTGAGATTCAGAAGACGATTAGAAGTCAGGAGGCTGGCCACGAGGCAAACGCTTGAGATGGGTTTTGGTCCTGATGGACTAGAATGTCAGATCCGCGGAATAAGACTGGAAAGTCTCCTGGAGCCCGATGCGGACGGACCCTCCAAGCAGGGGGAAGCTTTTCTGATCCTCCCATCCCAGAGCCAGCAAGAGGAGGGCGCCAGCCGGGCACCAGCATCAGTGATTGCCGGGTCTTCCTCGGAGGAGATGGAGGAGGCCGTAACAGGCCCGTGGGGCACCGAGGGCTGGTGCCAGGCCCAGAGCCCTCCACTGCTGCCCCCGTGTGTGCCATCCCCAGGCGAGCCGCTCAGACATCAGCCCGGTGCCCGCTTCACCCTCAGCCATGAGGGAGGCTTCCGCAGAGGGTCTCTGGCGCTGGCTTCACGAGGACCCCCAAGCCAAGATGTGAGCCCATAAAGCCCAGGAGAGCCAGGCGAGAGGCTTCCCCTCCCGTGTCCTCTGCCCAAGCAGGGGGTGGGAGCGCCCCCCAGCTGGCGCCTGAAGAGGCTAAGCAGAGCGAGCGTGGTGCTGGCCGCTTGCGATGCTGGCCCGGGACCTGCGATCCACAGGAGAGCCCTCGCGGGTTCCAAAGCCCTTTCTATGCTCTCCACGTGTCGAGTCGAGTGCTGTCATCACACTTGCGTGTTGTCACTCAGTCCCTGTAAAGGGCGGTAGAGTTTTCCTTAGCCCTGGCTGCAGCCCTGTTGCCTTGACGCCGAATGGTGCTGGGCCTCGGTTTCCCCAAAGTGCAGTTAAGCGGCAGAGATTCAGAGTGGGAGACAGGGCTGCCCAGGGCTTGACCCTGCCCCTGGAGGGATGGCTCGGGTGCCCTCCTTTGACAGACAGGCCAGCCCCGGTGGCGTTCCCAAACCTGGATGATTTACATGCTGGCCTGCATTTTTGCCACTGTCTCCAGTTGCTAATAAAACCAAGAGGAGGGAAAGGATTTGGGACCCAGCATGAGGCAGGTGGTGATCAAGCCTTGTCTGCATTCTCTGTCTAGGGCCGTAAATGTGCCAAGCAGCAGGATTTGGGGGAGGAGAACCCCCTGCCCCAGTCTGAGGAAGGGTCTCCGATCCCATCTCTGTAACTAACAGGGGTCAGGGCCTGGCTGTACTTGTGGGGGGGTGCTCCACTGAGACATGAAAGAAGGAAGGGAGAAGGAAGGGAGGGAGGGAGGGAGAGGGAGGGAGAGGGAGAAAGAAGAAGGAAGGAAGGAAGGAAGGAAGGAAGGAAGGAAGGAAGGAAGGAAGGAAGGAAGGAAGGAAGGAAGGAAGGAAGGGAGGGAGGGAGGGAGGGAGGGAGGGAGGGAGGGAGGGAGGAAGGAAGGAAGGAAGGAAGGAAGGAAGGAAGGAAGGAAGGAAGGAAGGAAGGAAGGAAGGAAGGAAGGAAGGAAGGAAGGAAGGAGAAAGAAAGCAAGATCCGTACATTGTCTTTATATACTATTCAAACTCCTTACTGTGGCATTTAAAACTCCAGATTGATGTATATTCTTTGGAAAGAACAGATTCATTCCCCCAGTGGAGAAGCTTCCTCTGTGTGACCCAGGGCAGGTCTCTTCATCTCCCTCAATTTCCTCATCTGTGAAATGGGAATAAGCATAGCGCCTGCCACCCAGGGCTAATGCTCGTAAAGCAGACAGAAAAGGGAGCTTTGGTTACTGTCAGGACTCGTCAGGCACTTTGTTGGATTGACGTCAGCAGATGAAAGTTTCAGGTTGTGCTGAGAAGGCCATAGAGGCTAAGCCCCGGGTTCTGCTCTGTTCTTCCTCTCTTGAGGCAGGATGTCAGTTTGGCCAATCCGGGGCTCTCCTGCCTGGCCTGCACGGCCGGTTTTCATTTGGCTTGAGTGACAGCTAACAAAAAACCTTCTGTCATCATCTTCTTCACACCCGGCAGGAGCTGGGATACTGAGCTCCAGCTGCCGAAATGCTCTGTGGGCCGCTGTCCTGGAGAGAGGGAGCGTGCCTGGAGCACAAGGGGCCAAACGGGGGTCTTTGGGGTGCCCCCGCCCCATTCTGTGGTGCCAATGAGGAAACCAAGGCCCCTCAGAAGACAGGCACTTGTCCGAGCTCACACACCAGCTCATGGCCAAGAAAGGGGGGTTCTTGTGGCATTTTAAAAGATGGAGGTGGTTGAATTGGAGGAGAACAAAAGAGTGAGCTTAGCTCTTGGATTCATCTCGCCCGTGTAAACACGGGCCTCCTTGTTTTATTGCCTGTTTTATCATCACCTCCCAGAGCCCTCCATGTCCCAAGCCACCCAGCTCCCTGGCCAGGCCGGCATGATGGAGGGTTTGTTTGCCATATTGCATTCGTTTGCTGGAGACGGCCGCCATATTTCCTGCAAAGTTGTATTTATTCTCAGGATCCAGAGCCAGGAGACTGTTTAGGAAGAAAATATTCTGCTGTTATGACCTTTTCGTTTAAAGAGAGAGAGAGACAGAAACAGAAAGACAAAGATGGAGACAGACAAAGACAGAGAAAGAGGAGAGAGACAGAGGAAGAGAGAGGGAGGGAGACAGAGAAAGGGTGAGACAGAGGAAGAGAGAGGGAGGGAGACAGAGAAAGGGTGAGACAGAGGAAGAGAGAGGGAGGGAGACAGAGACAGAGAGAAGGAGAAGGAGAAGGAGACAAACAGAAGGAAGGAGGGAGAGAGAGAAACAGAGACAGGGAGACAGAAAACCAGAGAGGGAAAAAGATGGGGAGAGAGCGCGGGGAAGAGGGAGAAAGAGAGAGAAAAGAGAGGGGTGAGGGGAGAGGGAGGGTAGGAGAGGGAGAGAAGAAGACAGAGGGAGAGAGAGATGGAGAGACAGAGAGACCTCACTGCTGAGATACCCAGCAGTGCTTTTCTAGGGCCAAACTACTGTTCAAAAGTGGCTGGTGTGTGGGTGTGCGTCTGAGTGGAGCTGGGGTGTGTGTGTGGCATTGTCTCGTGGAGAGGAGTGCCCACATAAATGTACTTATGTCCAGTTGGTCTTCAGAGAGAGGGCAGTGAAGTCCATGGAGCTCTGCCATCCCCAGGAGTCTAGATAAGAGGCCCTAGGACAGAGCCTGGCAGGGGCCTGTGATTGAAGAAGCTGAAGAGGGAGCAATGAGCGAGCAGTGTCTCACCAGCCCTGAGGAAGCAGTGTACCAGGGTTGGAGGGGTCATCCATGGCAGCTGGGGCAGAAAGATGGAGGAGGGAGGCCCAAGACCAGACCCTCCAGCCTGGGTAACCTTGGAGGGAACAGAAGCAGGAGAGAGAATGCCTTTTGCTGCCTCTGATTTAGCTTTTTGGGAGTTTCCCCAGTTTTGCCAGACTTCCGTTCTTTATTCAGGAGCTTCAGGAAACATAGAAGGGCACTACAAGTCGGATCCCCTTCCCTCAGGGAGATTCCACAGTGACCAATAATCACAGGGTGGCCATATGCTGCCTCTTTCTTTTCCAAATTTTCCACAAATGGGAAGGAATTACAACTGACTGAATTTGTCAAATCAGAGCCAGGAGCAACCCCAGAACCCAAGCCCCTTCTTTTACAGAATAGGAAATGGAGCCCAGAGAAGGGAAGAGGTTGGCCCAGGATCCCACGAGCAAGCGTTCCAGCCATGATTCAAACTCAAGCCCCCCACTTCTCCACAGAATGTAGCCTTGTCAGTACAAGGACAGATCATCTCCCCCAATGGGTCCCTGGGGTGCATATTATCTCCAGCATTTCTCAGCCTGGCCTCCTGGTTTCCCCCTTAGCAAAAGGCTTTCTCAGTGGCAGCATCTCCTGTTCCACCCCCTTCCATCACCCCAGATCCTCAACTCCCTCGTCACCACCTTCATGTTGGCTCAGAACAAGTCTCATTACTATATCTGCAATAAAAGCGCCATCCATCATCCTGTGCTCATCAAGGAAACCTGGGCGGGGATAAAAAGTCTCCGTGTTCCCAAACTCTGCTCTAGCCTCGCATCTGTCTTCCAGAGCCTTCCCGGCAGGACCGATAGGGTTTCAGGACATTGCTGAATGTATTATGGAGTGTTAATGGAGTGAATGAGAGACACAATGACAGAGAGCAAGGAGCTCCAGCCTCCAAGCCAAGAAGAGGTGCCTTTAGATCCAGCCTCTACCATATTTCTCTGGGTGACCCTGGACTAGTTTCTTCATTTCCTGGCTCTCTGAAGACCTCTCTGAGGCTGTCAATGATAGAGTGGGGGCCAGCCTGATGGGGTAGAGCCCCCTGGTCAGTCCCAGTCGAGGAGAGGCAGCAGGCATCAGTAGAGGAAGAACCAAATCTCAGTTCTGCCTTTAACACTTGCTGCCTTGGTGACACAAGATGTGCGGATGAGCCGATGGTTTTCCAACTCTAAACAGGCAACCTTCCCATTGCAGGACCATCATGGAGTAGGAGATAGAGGGTGGCCTGGGGTCTCTCTTGGTCCCATCTGGCACTTCCTGGTTGGGTAAGCCTCCACAGACCTCTCACGTTCTCTGTACTCTTAGTAACAATTTGAGAGAAAAAGGGATCGAGCAAGAGCTGACCATATTGGAAGAGGCATCCTGTGCGGAGACCAGTGTTCCTCCTTCCACCCTTCCCCAGGGGAAGGGAATGGTTTGCTTTGGCTTTTAGAAAATACTTTTTTCTCAAGGATTCTTACCAGGTCCTCAAGCAGCATTAATTCAATGGAAATCACGGCATTCTGCCAAGAACCACATCCTACCTTGGACCAGCAAGCAGAGGTGATGCTTCATCAGTCCATCTGGTAGCCATGGGCTTAAACACTTGTGACAAAATACAGAAACAGCTGGGTCCCAGTGCCTTGTCACTCAACAGACTCTCATCTTCTGCCTCATCTTCTCTTTCTGCTAGCAGCGGCCATCGGGCATGTGTTTTTATTCATGTCTTCCCGTCTTTATACACTGCCATCGGACTTGTTTGGCGATGGGACAAGACAGGCTGCAGACACCAAATGCAAACAAGATGTGGAGGTTTGAATTTCAGTTTGGAGAGAGGGGAATGCCTTCCCCATCCCCAGATGGATTTATGCGCTTGGCTCAGTCTCTTTTCCCCCACCCTCATTTTTCATCGTTGCTTAGATTTAACGGAATCAAACACATGAGATTTATCTGTCTCATACAAGGGTCTGTAGTTTGATGTCAGGAGTAAATAAAGATCATGAAAGGTTCCTGGTCCCCAGAAGGGATGCAGCCAGATCTGGTCCCCAAAACTCCCTCCTGGAATACAGTTCAGAGATGCATTTGGAAAGGCCAAGAGAGAAATGCTCACTAGTGCCTTCAGATGGGACACTCAGAAGATGGAGAGTGCGGCCGCTGCCCATTCTTTGCTCATCCACCACAGTGGTTCCAACACGAGGGAGGACTCAGCTTGAGTAATGGACATTTGGCCACGTTCTATCCCCTCAAGCTAAAACACATGTAGAGTGCTCGAGGAAACGTTGTAACCATCAAAGTAAATGTGTTTAAAATCTCCCGGTGCTTCTCTTTATCAACATTTCTCCTACCTAGTCATCCTCCAGAGAAGGATATGTTTAAAAGTTATTTTTTTCTTTTGAAAAAATCTCAGGGAGTTTTATAGATCACAGCCACTTGCCAACAACATCACTAATAATAAGAATGATCAGCAACAATAATAAGAATAATGATAGTAACGATTGGATCCAGTTAGAAACTGGAGTCTCTGCTGAAATTCCCAGCCAAGGAAGCCTTGACCTTTGTGTGTGATCCATCCTCACGTCCACAGCAGGGGTGTCAGCAAATGAAACCTTGGAGCTGTCCCAGCTGTCCCAGCTTCTGCCAGGGGCATCTCCCATGTCTTCCCAAGCTGATAGCATTAAGGGAAAAAGTAGCATGTACATCCCACTAGCACGCTCATATACCCAGCCACTGCTATCAGGAGAAATTCCAGAGCCAAAGATAGCTGAGAAAGGGCCTCTTTCCCTCCCAATTACTTCTCCTGAGATTAGTTTGACCCCTTTAGCTAATATTTTAAGGGCTTTGCAGATTCATGAGCTGCCATGACTGGAATCTGAAGCTGGCTAGTCGGCCACAGATAGGATTTGGGACTGGGCTCCTGCCTTCGGGGCTGGGGTCTCCTTTTTTGAGCGGGAAGGGATGTAGGACTTACTTGGAGCATATCTTTGCTATTGTCACCAAATTTCTGTGGCATAGTAGGGGTGATTTGAGAGCAAAGGCTCTGGGTTCAAATCCTCACTCTACTAGTTCCTAATTGTGTGGCCTTGAACCAGTAATTAACCCATTGAAGACCCAGTTTCTTCATCTGGAAAGTGATGGAATTGAATTTGGCGACCTTTAAGGGATACTTCCCAGCTCCAAATAGTGATTTTTCTCCTTTTTTACTTTGTTGCACTGGAGAAAACATTTCTTTATGCTATCGTTCATATATATTCATTTATATCATCTTATTGCCATACATGCCCCCCGCCCGATGAAACTAGCTGGTTCAGACCATTCCCAAGACTTGTATGTTGTCTCTGACGGGCATATGCAGGCTCTCTCTGCAGCAAGGGCCAAAGATCACATTCCCCAGAATACCCAAAGAAATTCCCCCATTAGTGTGCTTCCTGTTAGTAGACATACAGACAGAGACAGAGACAGACAGAGGGAGAGGGGCCAAGCATGGCTACCATATTGATTCAGAATTATTTTTTACAACTAGTGGTGCCAAATACTCAAATGAGAGCCCTTCTCCTAGCCTTTCATCAAAGCCCAAACATGGAGAATAATTAATTTGTGGCCTTGCAAGCCTCAAAATAGGAGACCTGATGGGTATAATATACAATTTGACTAGATGGCACAGTATGAATGAAGAACTAAACTATTAGTGAGGATGATCTGAGATCAAATCCAGCCTCAGACACTTACTATCTGTGTATAGCTGTACAAGTCATTTGACTGCTCTTTGCCTCAGTTTCCTCATCTGTAAAATGGGGGTAATAATAGGTTCTCTCCTCACAAGGATGTTGTTAGGATTAACTGAGATGCCTCTCTGTGCTGGTATCTGGTCCTACTGGATTATAAGCTTTTAGGATGGGGATGGTGTCTCAGCTAAATTTGGTATTCCCGCCCCCTGCCCAGACCTAGCACAATGCCCTAATAGTAGGTGCCTAACAGGTGCTTTTTGTGTTTCATTTGCATCCATGAAGTATTAACTAACTGTATACTAATGACTATGAATTCTCATGGGGCAGGCTCTGCCAGGCTAACTTAGGCATCTGGTGAGTCGTATGAACGTCACAGAATTTCCAAATTAGAATTGGGGGGATGGAGACATCCAGGGAGTCAGAATGCCCACCCATAGGGTCCAGAGCTGGGCCTTGAAGGATGCGTAGGACTTGGACAAAGAGAAAGGGGGCAACATGAGTCCAGTTGGGAGGACTCTTAGAAAAGGGCATGACCTATTCTTGCCCCCCGTGGACCATCCATCCACCATGCTTTGCCTCAGGGGTTCCCTCTGGCCTCACTTGGGCCTTCTAGGGTCCCTCACTTTTTTCAGGTACCCCCTCCCACAGCAAGGCCTTTCCTGATAGTCCCTCCTTCATCCTCCAGTTATCAACGCCATCTTCCTCTTGACATACTTTATGTGTCAGGCCTGGTGTATCTCCCCAGGAGGGTGTCTGCTCCCAAGGGCCCTTGCTGCCTTTGTTTCCCCAGTGCCAAGCAGAGTGGCAGGCCCGTTCTGGATTGGGTCCAGGTCTTGTGATTGTCAGACAGTGGTGTCAAACTCAAAAAGAAGCTGCTAAGCGGTCTGTGCAAGATGGGTTATCTGGGATGAGAAACTGCAGGCTGGGAGAGCAGGGAAGAAGCTGTCACAATAATCTAGGTGCGAAGCGATGAGCTCCAGCCACAAGAAGAGGGTCAATAGCAAGGGAAGAAAGGACCTCCTTCAGAAGAACCCCTGGACTCGACACCTGGTCAGATAGAAGAAGGAAGGGGGGATGGGGGAGGTCAGAGATCTTTCAGCGTCTGGGAGGTCTTCAGGCGTTGATCAAGAAGTATGGAACCAGGGACAGAGAGAGGGAAGTCTGGGAGAGGATGGAAAGAGGAGGTCCTTTGGCGGAGATTTTAGGTATCTGGGATTTCACTTCCATAAGTACTCACAAGATCAGAGAGCATCCCTGCCACAGCTCACCAGATGGTCTTGGAGAGTCTGGACTGTGGACCAAACTTAGACTGGTCAATGGATAGACTTGTTTTGCTGGAGAGATTCCCCCAAATAAACAAAGGGAAGAGAAAACCAGCTGGGGCTCCTCAGGCTAGGGGAGCAGCAAGGACGAAGCCCAAGAAATCTGACCCAGAGATTCAGACTGAAAACGGAATCGGAGAAGGGGGCCCAGGCTCAGGTTTCCAGGCTGTCCTTCAGCAGCACCCAGTGAACCTGGGGGACCAGCCCATCAAAATAGGACTTTCCTCCCCCATTGGAGGCCATCTGCCCTGTGTCCTGGGGCACCTCATGGGGAGTGGGGGCACCCACGATCAGCCCTGGGCTCCCCCTTCCCTGGCTCCTCCACCTTGGGCTTGTTGCCTACCATTGATTGCTCTTTCTTCCCCGTGTTTCTATATTTGGGGCTGCTCTCAACACCCCCAACTTTAATGGCACGTTTGACTGGACTGTATTCACTCACCACAAAGAACAAGTCAGCATATTTTGTATTTATTTGTGTGTAGCTAGTTTTTCCTAGTCAGTAGAATGTAAGCCCCCTGAGGGCAGACGGCATTTCATTTGTTTCTGTGTCCCAGCACATCGCAGGAACTTAAGGTGCTAATAATATATCATTATCTTGTTTAGACTTTGTAACCTCCTCTCTCTGTCTCTGTCTCTGTCTCTGTCTCTCTCTCTCTCTGTGTGTCTCTCTCTGTCTCTCTTTGTCTCTGCCTCTCTCTCTCTGTCTCTGTCTCTCTCTCTCTCTGTGTCTCTCTCTGTCTCTCTCTGTCTCTGTCTCTCTCTGTGTGTCTGTCTGTCTCTCTCTGTCTCTGTCTCTCTGTCTCTGTCTCTCTCTCTCTGTGTCTCTCTCTGTCTCTGTCTCTGTCTCTCTCTCTGTGTCTCTCTGTGTGTCTCTCTGTGTGTCTCTTTGTCTCTGCCTCTCTCTCTCTCTCTGTCTCTGTCTCTCTCTCTCTGTGTCTCTCTGTGTCTCTCTGTCTCTGTCTCTCTGTGTCTCTCTGTCTCTGTCTGTCTCTGTCTCTCTCTCTCTGTGTCTCTCTCTCTGTGTTTCTCTGTCTCTCTGTCTCTGTCTCTGTCTCTCTCTGTCTCTCTGTGTCTCTGTGTCTCTCTGTCTCTCTCTCTGTCTGTCTCTCTCTATTTCTCTCTCTCTCTGTGTCTCTCTGTCTGTCTCTGTCTCTCTCTCACTCTCCCTCCCTCCCTCCCTCCCTCCCTCCTTCTTCCTCACTTCCCCACCCCCATCTCTTTCTCCACCTTCCTCTTATCTTTGTACCCCTAGTCTGGTATATAATAGATGTCTAATCAGTACCGGCGGTTGGCAGGTTAACTGACTCTCAAAGAATCCATGGTCTCTCCGTTTGAGTTGAGGATCGAGTATGTGTACATCGGGGCTCCCTTGACAGAGAGCCTTGGGAGTGAATTAGCAAAGGTGTCCCCAGTTCTTGGCACCTGCTCCCCTCTGTGACAAATAATATTTCCCACTTTTCACCCTGATATATTGGGCTGCACACACGCGTGCCCACACACACGCGTGCTCTCACACACACTCGTGCGCACACTCTCGGCGCCTCCCTTGTCCACGTTTCTCTTTTCCCTTTCCGCGGCTGCTCCGGTGTTCCGGGCTAGCATAATCAGTCTTGGGTTAGACGGGCGGAGTAAGAGTTTGACTGGGTGCCTCCAAGTCTGCGATCCTTTCACGCGCCGTTCTGGGCTTTTCAGTGAGGCGTTTTCATGAACAAGTGGGGGCTTGTTATTAAGAAGATCTTTCATGTCCGCCCCAGCCCTGTCCTAAGCAATGCCCGGGAATGCGTCAGCCTGCTCGGCTGTGGGACGAGCGATGGGGTTCGGGCAGGGGCGCCTCCTGGAAGGGCTGCCTCCGGTGGGACGGCAGAGGCTTTCTTGCTGAGTCCAGGCCAGGGCGGGGACGTCAGCGATGATCCCAAACGGGAGCCGCTTCTGTCCGTCCGGAAGGGCATCTCGAGCTTCTCCCAGATCTCCGCCCTGCTGCCCTGGAGGTGTGGGCGGTGCCGGACACGTGCCAGGCGGCTCCCTGGGGGGCTTGCCTGGGGGTTCGGCGGACGCTTCGCCCGGACTTTGCCCTCCCGTCTAACCCGAGAGCCCTGCAGACAAACGGGGGGCGCCTCCGGGCGCCTCCATCTGCCCTCCCCGCGGCTGGGCCGGCTCGACCCCTCTCGACTCTGGCTCAGCCTCCCTTTCCAGCCTCCCCTCCACCTGTCTCTGCGGACATTGAAGACCTCCCGGCGTCCCCTCGGGCATCCCCCACCTTGGCCCGTCCAGGGTCTACTATTAGAGATAAGGCGCTCGGCGTCCTCAGCAGCCCGCAGTGACTCGTAGTCATGACTTCTCCTCTCCAGCCTCTGCATTTTAGCACGTGAGCCCAGGAGCGAGCCAGGTGACAATTTAGACGGGTCGGGAGAGCCCACTTGGGCCGGCGTCCCTCCCAAGTCACCCCGCAGCTCATCGTCTTTCCCCGGCACCGACAGCACAGCCTCAGGAAAGCAACCAGCCAAGGTGGCTCGAGGTTTGGATCCGGGTTGTTTTCTTGTCGGCCTGCCTAATAACCAGGTCATTTAATTACCTGACATGACTGAGTGTGTGCATCGGGCGCTGTCTGTCTGTCCTGGCCAATCCCAGACAGCCCCAGCTTCTCCTCGCCCAGTCCCAGAGCCCGGCTCACCCCGGGCTTGAAGGGAGGTGGGCGTCCATCAAACGCAGGCTCTGGGAGAAAGCTAATTAAAACTGTCGAATACCAAAGGCTTTGGAAAGGCCTCTGTGAAACGCGGCCAAATGCCTTCATTTGGAGACGTAATAAATGAAGCTATATAAATCATGCCTCCTTTAAAAAAATAACCCTCTACCTTGAGGGAGGGCATTTTCCTAGGAGCTGGAGAAGATGGGCCAGCCGGATGGCAGCTTTTTCCTATGACTTCACCAGCCTGGCAAGCCCTTGAGGGACTGTATAAAGAGGGGGGCTTGTGCTTTCAAAAGCCATAGTATATACTGCAGGACCAGACCACAGGTGCTTCAGGGCTGGCCATCTTTGCTGTAATTGAATGCCTCCTCTGTGCCAGGCACTGCAAAAAGAGAGAAAAGACAATCCTTGCTTTCACCTAATAGAGGCTTCATAAATGCTTGTTGACTGATCGACTGATTGATTGAGAAAGAAAACTGTGAAGCAAAACCCATCCATGAAGCAAATCCATTCTGCACCCCTGGCCCCCCACCTCTGCTTAGAGAAAGAATGCATGTTTCATCCTCTGATCTCCAGAACCAACATTGTTCATAGCAATTAAGCTGGGTTCAGACACCTTTTATTATTATTATACTTTATTTTTATTTATGATTATGCTATTATTATACTTTATTGTTACACTATTCTATATAACAATATCTATAATAATACATAATATGTATCTTATTTTCCTTATTATTATAGTTTTATAGGCGTTATGAATATTTTTCTCCCTGTTCTAATTTCTTTGCCTTGTGTTATTTCATAGTTGGCATCCCATGTGTCATGGATTTCCAATTCTTTATGTTGATATAGATCTATACATGTGGATAGACATGCACACATAGACATACAAATTCTCATAGAGGTTGTATAGATGTGTGGATGTATATTTGTGTGATTAGACTTTTAAAGGGATGTACTGATTTGTAAGCCAACACATGTACCAATGGAGGTACTGACGAGTAAGCCAACAATGGTTTCCTCAGGAGGAAATTGTCAATGAAGGTTTTTCCTCTCTGGTCTTACTCATGAATTCTCATAGTCCTAAAAAGCCATCTATGGCAATGGGCTGTTAAATCCCCCTGGCTCCATTGGTTCACCCTTCCTCCATTACTTTTAGAGGGAATGAGGTTTAAGAGACAAGGACTCCCCTTAAGATCAGAGTATCTGGGGGCACTTGAGTCACTGTCCCACTTTGTTTGGGGGACCCACCATCAGGATGTCTTCAAACTGCCAGACTATGAAGCTAGAACAGTCTAAGGGAGAATGATTCGCATGAAAGGTTTTCTAATGAGAAAAGAAGATAATAGACAGAAGATTGTAGGGTGTTAGGAGATAGGACCAAGGGCAGTGAGATGGCCCAGTAGATGGAGAGCCAGGCCTGGAGAGGGGGGGTCCTGGGTTCAACTGTGGCCTCAGACCCTGGGTAAGTCACTTAATCCCCATTGCCCAGCCCTTACTGCTCTTCTGCCTTGGAAGTGATACACAGAATTGATTTTAAGATGGAATATAAGGGTTTAAAGAAGAAGACAAAGATGAAAGAGGAGTAGAAAGAGGAGACCAGGATAGGAAAGTAGAAAGATGGCTATATTTGGTGTTAGAAACCTGGGTTCAAATCCCAGCTCTTCTCCTTACTCCTTGTACTGACTTCTCTCAGCCTCAATTTGCCCATTTGTAAAATGAGGGTTAGACTAGATTAACTTTTTGTGTGTCATGAACCCATTGGATAAGTCAGGTGGCTAACGTCAATGGGCATCTTCTCAAAATAATTTTTCCAAAGACATAAACTACATCACCTGGCAAAATAAACTGCAGGTTAGTGAAAATTAAGATGTTGAGTTTTCCCATCCATGGTCACAGAAGCCCTGAAATCTATCTATCCCTGGACCATGAACTCCTGATAAAAACCCCTGAACTACCTGGACTCAGCGAATGCCTAAATTTTCTAAGTTATCCTGTTGATTGAAGATCTTAAAATATATTCAATTCAGGAAATAAAATTATCTTTCCCCAAGGGGAGATATTGACTGCAATGCTGTCAGGTTTCTTCTGGGCTAAAACCCAAATGTCTTTTCTGCTCATAGTCTTATGGATAAGGCAATGGCTAGAGAGTAGTCTATCTTTTACCTTCTGGTCAAACAGTCAGAGAAGGAATCCCTCTCAGCCAGCTGAAGCTTCTTAACTGCTTTTTCCCAAGGTTCCATGGGAACCATCTCCCTCTCTCAGTTGATTGGCATTTCACAAAGTTCTGAGCTCCTTTTCTTTTTGCAGATGCATTTGTCATTGCCTAATATCTCCATTTACAAATCCCCATTTTCTATCTTTATCAGAATTTACAACCAGTAATTCTGCATTTGTCTTTTCCATACTTACCTCTTAATTTATTAATGTCTCCTAACTGTCTAAGCTATGATGCTACTATTTTAAAGTACTCCACAATCCCCCTTTTATTTTTATTATTAAATTTTAATATTGAATTTTCTGTATAAAGTTAGTCTAGTTGATTACAGGATGTTTCTATTGTCCACTGACTTGATCCTTTAGATGGTGGATCTTGGTTCAATATTGGATAAATGGGAAAGCAGAATCATTTCAATGTTGACTTTCTCATTAGATAGAAACCAGGAGAAGGCAGCTGCTGTGGCTGCTAAAGGGAAGGAAGGCTTCTTGGAAAGGCAAAGAAAGGTGGCTCTGGGGGTTCTACAAATGGGGGTTTTAAGCATCAGGAAGCTTTGGGTCTTCATGGATTGTCTACCAATGGCAGTTCCTTGCCAGTAGGGAGGGTTCCATTCTGATGACCGCTATCCCCAGCACCTG